>NC_089232.1:43975937-44111383 GCF_963924675.1 Phocoena phocoena
TTTAGTTTCTGGGATTTTGACTGGCTTATGGGTAAGAGTTTACTGTTAAGAATGGGAAGGAAAGCACAAAAGAAAATGATAGGAAGAAGGGGACTCAGTTATCTTAATTCAGACTTCGTTGCTTCATTGCTTCGACTTCTCTCTCAGAAGGTAGATTGGAACCAAAATGCAAAGGGCCTTGTATGCCTGGATAAATGGTTTTGAATTTCATTCATTCTGTTGTAATAGTGATGTCCAAAATAGAATGCACAGTATGAATCATTGGAGAAGAAACCTGTTTATTGTATCAAAAGGAGAAGTTGAATTTTGCGAATATTTAATAAAGTCATGTGGTCAAGAGTCAAAAATAAGAATAGTATTCTGAGAGAAGAGTAACGTTTCCATGAAAAGTGTTCTCCGCCTATTGTGAGTTATAGCCTGTATGTGCAGATAACTGTTTACAGATATTTTCCAATTTAAACTAACCTGAAACCCTAACAAAAGGAGCATGTGCCTTAAAATGGGTTGAAAACAGTACTGTAAGTGCAAGTGAACAAGATAATGGTCCAGCTGACATTTACACTCCTAATGTAATCTGTCAGGCAAGTGACAAAGCCGAAATAATGATAAAATAGATATTACAAAAAGTTTCCCCTCCCCCAAAATTCAGAATTATTAAAAGGATGTCACTAAATACGGATTTGTATCTCCTATCATTTATGGATATACTGTGCCCTAACTATATTGGGTCTTAAAATTCTAAATAATAATGATATGGAGCCATTGCAGTTTAAACATTTTTAAATATTGCTTATTTAATCTTTATATAAGCCTTTTAATTTCTATTTTACTGTATGTTTTATAAAATATGGCTATAGTAATATTATACTTCTGTATATAATATGTAAGTAATTTGAGGCACACGGTTTTTAAAAGTTTGGAGAGCACTGTTCATGTAGCTGTTTTGAGGAGTGCTCTAAAAAAACAACTGAGGAACTGAGGAAAGAACATGGAGCTTGTGTGGGTGCCCTAGTGCTTTAACTAGAATAGCCTTGTTTTTATCTCTTTTTTTTTTAATGGAGATTCTTACTAAAATTTTGTTTATAAAAAGCATTCTACTGGTTTTTAAAAAGATTTCACAACCTCTTCTCTACATGGTGGAAGCCACTAAAGGTTTTTAAACAACCTGATAAAATTTTAGAATAGCTGATGGCAAATATCCCTTCCAAGAAGCATGGCCAGCCAGAAGCTAGAACACAGATTTTCAGTGTTCTTCTTACCTGATCACACAGCAGATAAGTATTCATCTGAGGCCCAGATTAATTAAGGGATGAGCTACCAAAGTATTGAAATGTTTTCATTTTTAAAACTTTGTCTTTATTAATCTGGGGCTAACTTTTTTCTTTTTTTTGGCTGCGTTGGGTCTTCATTGCTGCATGCAGGCTTTCCCTAGTTGCGGCGAGCGGGGGCTACTCTTCATTGCAGTGCGAGGGCTTCTCATTGCAGTGGCTTCTCTTGTTTCAGTATGGGCTCTAGGCGCTCGGGCTTCAGTAGTTGTGGCGCATGGGCTCAGTAGTTGTGGCGCATGGGCTCAGTAGTTGTGGCACACGGGCTTAGTTGCTCCGCGGCATGTGGGATCTTCCCGGACCAGGGATTGAACCCGTGTCCCCTACATTGGCAGGCGGATTCTTAACTACTGCACCACCAGGGAAGTCCCTGGGGCTAACTTTTAATTTTATATATTTTTTAATATCAGCATACTATTTATAAGTACTGTCAGCTGAACAATTAATAAATATAAGGTGCTTTCATAGATTATATTTTTGATAATTAGGGAATAAACTTAAATGTGCATTTTTTTTTAAATCAAAGTTTTGGCCATATTAAACTTTCACTATTATGTATCCTTTAAAAGTCCATTTCATTTAGGTGTTGCATAGTGATTTTCGTGTTTAAACTTGCGTGTTTTAATTTAAAACCAAACCTTAGTTTTTAATAAGGGAGTTGACAACTTTTCCCTAAAGGCATAACCTTTTGGGAGGGATATAATTAAGGACATCCAGAAAAACACTTATCTGAAACTGAGGTTTTTAATTTTTTACAATATAAGATGCTGAACTAGGTGCTGTTGGTAATACAGGTAGAGCAATATTTTCTGTCACCATTGTTTCACATTCCTTAATATCCTGAAGCCTCTTCCAGATTTTAAAAAGGCAAAAATAGAAAGGGTCAAACCTTAGGATAATTTTCAGCTATTTAGTTAGCTTACTGGTAACCAGCTTGAAGGGAAAAATAAACGGGTAGGTGGTTAGTGAGTGGAACAGCTGACTTTCTGGAAACAATAGGAAGTAGATGATTAGAATGTCTACATGATATTTTGGCCAAGAATGCTAGACTTTCCATTAAACATTATCTTGGTAATATGAGCTAGAGCCTGCTAACATGTTTTAATATTTTTTGTTTCAGAAAATTGCTCACTGTCATTATCAGTACCAAAGCTATGACTTCATTGCCAGATATTACTAAAATTTCAAAGGATAACAAAATACAGTTATATGATGTCATTTGAGTGTACATTAATTGCACTTACCTGAGGGCATTGCTGTGCTGTTTCCTGTCCTCTTGATTTTTATTTATACTTTGTAGTTGTTTCTTTTCTGGTGTGATGATACAGAAATCTTTATTTTTAAACAGGATACATTAATTGTTTGGTCAGAAGCTGAGAACTATGATCTGGCACTAAGTTTTCAGGAAAAAGCTGGCTGTGATGAGATCTGGGAAAAAATTTGTCAGGTAAGGTTATTTTAGTAATGTTTAACTTAAGTTTGCATGCATTCATGATTTATTTTTTTCATTATATCTAACAGATGTGTATTAGAATGTGGAAAGATAATATCTTCATGGGAGAATTTGATAACCTAACCTACAAATGTCTTCTATGTTAGGCATCAAAATTTTTGAAAATTTTTTTCAAGTTGTAATTTTGTTTTACCACTTTAGATTTTGATAGCATATATTCATAACTAATACCCTACAAAATGTCAAGATCTTCTAACAGAAAAAAGGTTAAATAGTTATGTTCTAAGGCTTTTAGAATTTTCTTTAATATTTGGTCACCTGTTTGCATAATGTTTATGGATAACTGTGTGCCAGACACTAATAATCCAAAGTGCTCATGACTTCAACTCAGAAGGAATTTACAGTGTAGCAGGATATAGGTGGTAACTCTCAGGGTAACTAGAATTTTTTTTTTAAGTGAAGTATATGTTTCAGTTGTGCATTGGAATTTTTTTAATGAAGTTTTTATTTTAGAAGTGTCAGATTTATGGAAAACATGAGCAGAAAATAGTTTCTATATGCTCCTCTGCCTGATATCTCCTCCCCTCACAGTTTCCCCTATTAAATAGTTTTCCCTATTAGCATCTTACATTAGTATACATATTGGTCACAATTAATGAACTAATATTCATACATTATTATGTATTATTATTATTTATACATTATTATTAACTAAATTCTACATTTATTCAGATTTCCTCAGCTTAAATGTCAGTGTTCCAGAATCCTGTTCAGGGTACCAGATTACATTTAGTAGTTATGTCTCCTTGGGCAAATCTGGGCCATGACAGTTGGTAAATCATAAAATTCATTTTTAATTACTATTTTCTGTAAATGGAGATCACTGTGTTTCAGTGGTTGCCTAGTCTAATCTTCTATTACAGTGGGTTTTTTTAATATAAATTTATTTATTTTTGGATGCGTTGGGTCTTTGTTGTTGAGCACCGACTTTCTCTAGTTGCGGTGAGCAGGGGCTACTCTTCGTTGCAGTGCACGGGCTTCTCATTGCAGTGGCTTCTGTTGCTGTGGAGCGCAGGCTCTAGAGCGCAGGCTGAATAGTTGTGGCACATGGGCTTAATTGCTCCGCGGCATGCGGGATCTTCCCGGACCAGGGATCTAACCCATGTCCCCTGCATTGGCAGACAGATTCTTAACCACTGTGCCACCAGGGAAGTCCCTATAGTGTTTTTTGACTGTTGTCATTTCACTTATATCAGCTTTACCTCTAGGGATTCTTATCACTGAAGGTTCTTTTTTTATATTATTTATTTATTCATTTTTGGCTGCGTTGGGTCTTTGTTGCTGCGCGTGGGCTTTCTTTAGTTGCAGTGAGCAGGCTTCTCATTGTGGTGTCTTCTCTTGTTGCAGAGCACAGGCTGTAGGCACGTGGGCTTCCGTAGTTGTGGCTCGTGGGCTCTAGAGCGCAGTCTCAGTAGTTGTGGCACGTGGGCTTAGTTGCTCCACGGCATGTGGGATCTTCCCGGACCAGGGCTCGAACCCATGTCCCCTGCATTGGCAAGCAGACTCCCAACCACTGTGCCACCAGGGAAGCCCTCACTGACGGTTCTTGAGTTAGTTTTATGGATCTGACCACAATCATTCTTTTTCCTTGGTCCTCCCAATAACAGTGCCAAACAGCATAATAAAGTGGCCTATGAAAGTGTAGTAAGAATCTTACCATTCCATAGAAAGTTTATTTGACATATGGCTCTAGATCACTAAACTTTTCTTATCTGGGAGTAGATGGCTTGTTTCTTTCCTACCTCCTATCTGACTGTGTATGCATCATGTATTGCCGGAGCATTATTAGTATACATACATACTAGAATTCTAGTTGATGAACGGTTGAAAACATTAGTAAATATGCTATTTCTTTAATTTGTACAATATACATAAGAATATAATCCTAATTGTTTTGTTAATATTTCACCTTTTTGTTTTGCCTGTTTTTAAACCTGTTGATGGTGATGGCAAGAAGGTCTTCATTTTTACCCTTTTTTATCTCATGTGCTCTCCAAGGATTGAGATTGAATTTTATGTTTGCAAAGTCTTCTGTAAAGTGAGGTGTAAGATCTAAAAAAAAGTGACCTCTATTGCAGACATACATATGCAGTTCATAAGTACTTGCTGTTCTGTTCTTAATAAACTTAAACCATGAATTCATTCATCTATGAAATGGGGGGAAAAATATTCCATGTAAATAATGAAGGCAATAATTTCAAAATGAAAGATTACTTTTCCATAATATTTATAAGGCTGTTCAGAATATTAATAGCAGTATATAAAGACTAACCTTTTTTTATGATAAATTACTGAAACGTGATATTTTATTTTGTTTTCTCTCTCCAATACCAGCATGGCAACAGGCACACGTTGTGTATGTACTTGGTATATATTTGAAGAATGAGTGAATAAAACAGAAGACAAACATCTTATTTAGAACTAGGATGTTGAATTACATGCCTGCTAGAACATAAATTTATATTGTGGATAATATTTTCCAGTGATCAGCATATTCAGTTATACTTTGCCCCACTTTTCCCCTCCCCACACCTCAGCACATGCTGTTTAATATATGTTCTTGGATATATATATATATTCTTAATGACTTTGTACTTTTGTCTTAGAACTTTTCGCTGAAATTTGTTTTTTACTCTTTTCACTCATGTAGTTCGGGAGGTCTCCAAGACCACTCACAGGTTCACTAATTCACTAGAAAGACTTAGAGAACTCCACAAAGCTATTATACTCATGGTGCAGTTTATTACAATGATGGGATTCAGGTTAAAATTACCATTGGGAAAAGGCACATCGGTCAGAGTCTAGGAGAGTTCCAGGCGTCAGTATCCAATTTTCTCTTTTCAGAATAGTCATGCAGACAGCACTTAACTTCTCACAGCAACGATGGGTGGCAACATGTACAGAGTATTACTGACCAGGGAAGCTTACCCAAACCTTTGTGCCCAGCATTTTCATTGGGGTGTTAGTCATATAAGCAGGCTGAATACCCATGTGGCTAACTCTAGCTTCCAGCACTCCCAGAGGTTGAGCTGATATTGTGTGGCCCCAGATCTCCTCCATAAACCATACAGTTATCCACACATGTATGTGGACTGTCCAGCATAGCCCAAGGTAAACAAAATAACTCCCAACAGATAGGATATTCAGAGTGCTTAGAGGTTGACTCTCAGGAGTTAGGCAAGGTCCAAACCTTTCTTTGGGCAAGATTAGTTCTTTACTGCAAAGGCCACCCTTTGGCCCTTGGCCAAGACTTACAGCAAAATGGTCATATTTGTCTAAGCATCTACACTTAGTGTAGCATTTATATGACAGAGCAATAGTATCAGTATGAATATGCCTAACATTTGGAGGAGTCAGTGTGGGCTAGGAGTAGATTTAAAGCAACAACTGTTCTATCCTATAAAGCCATGATTTACTTTTTATATTTTTGCACTATTTTGACTGCTCATTACCCTCCTTGATCTACCACAGTTTGTACCTTATGGTAAACTCATAGAGAACTCTTTAGTATAGAAATTAGCTGATGGTTAACAGTTAGTAAGTCCACTTATTCCTCATGCCAGTCATTTTCTATCAACATTACATGCTAAGGAGGCTTTAATTCAGTTTCCTAATACATTTGATGATAATATCAATATTATCATAAGGCTTATGTACATGAGGTAGTTGGATCAACAGTGGCAATGTTATACCATATTGCGGTATGGTAGTAGATGTAACCTGAAAAAAGTAAGAGTCAGTAGATACTGGCACATTATAAGAATCCCACTCAGTCATTAATAATTGGTCCAGTTCATCATATTGTATGACAGTGTCTCCCAGGGTGGTGTCAGCTCTATCAAGTAGACTTACAGACTTCCATTCGACCTTGTTGAGTCCCAGGAGCAGTGGTAGACTTGGGAAACATATGGCTTCACCCTTCCAGGCATCTGTTACAATTGAGCTAAGAGAATATCATATCTTACTCTGAGCTTTTTGTAAGGCACCAGTGTTAATAATAGATTTCCTTCATTACATTACCTATTTATTTATTCCTTTGCCCTCTGTTACCATTTCTCCTCCCCATTTGTCATTGATTTTTACGCAAACTTTTCAGCCTTTGAAAGGAATGTTAGGTTTGGCCACTCTGCTGGTCTAGCAAGGTTAATTTTTTACTGCACAACTCAGTACTGTACTTTTAAGATCTAGCCATGTTGCTGAGTATACATTTAGTTTATTGCTCCCAGCTACTGTGTTGTATTCAACAGAACCATACGCTGTGTTTTACTTTTTAATTCTGGGAGGTCATTGCTGACCTTTGAAAGAACAATTTCAATAAAAAACCTGTTTTTTGTCATTTCTTAACCACTTATAATAAGAAAATAGAACTCCTCTCTGAAAAAGATTGACAGCTCAAAGAGCAATAAGTATCTTAAGGGGAATGGTGAATGACAGAACAAAAGAATCATTGTGGGGAGAGAAATTACAAAAACAAGGGCTAAGGGACTTCTGTGGTGGCACAGTGGTTAAGACTCTACACTCCCAGTGCAGGGGGCCTGGGTTCAATCCCTGGTCAGGGAACTAGATCCCACATGCATGCTGCAACTAAGAGTTCGTGTGCCACAACTAAGGAGCCCACATGCCACAACTAAGGAGCTGGCAAGCCACAACTAAGGACACAACCTGCTGGCAACTAAAACCCAGCACAACCAAATTAATTAATTTTTTAAAAAAGAGCTAAGATAATTGATACATATTGAGCTCTTAGAAAGCATAAAATCAGAAGTACATATGGAAGTTCTAACCTCAGAAAAGGGTAGAGACATTTTCTTTGAAACAGATGAAGGAATTGAATGAAGATAAGTTGTGAGATGGAAAAGAAGAATGTTGGAGGAAGTTGAGTACTGATGGCCTCTTTTTTTCCCAAAGGGAAAAAGTTCTCTCTTATGAGACTTAAAGGGGAAAGTAATAGTGTTTGACCCTTGAAAAGGGAAAAAAATTAAAGCAGTAGCTATAAGGGACTAGGATAGGAGTGTGGAAAAGAGAAATTTTCATCGAGAAGCCTACTGATAGTGTGGACTTACCATGAACCTTATCACAACAAAAGTTTGGTTTATTCCTTAATGCTGTTTTCTTTTAAATTATTTATTTTTGGCTGCGTTGGGTCTTGATTGCTGCACGGGGGCTTTCTCTAGCTGCAGCGAGCGGGAGCTACTCTTGGTTTCAGTGCGCAGGCTTCTCACTGCAGTGGCTTCTCGTTGCAGAGCATGGGCTTTAGGCACACGGGCTTCAGTAATTGTGGCACGTGGGCTCAGTAATTGTGACTCATGGGCTCTAGAGCGCAGGCTCAGTAGTTGTGGTGCACGGGCTTAGTTTCTCCGCGGCATGTGGGATCGTCCCGAACCAGAGATCGAACCCGTGTCCCCTGCATTGGCAGGCGGATTCTTAATGACTGCACCCAGGGAAGCCCCCTTAATGCTGTTTGACCAATATTGGAGAGGAAGGGGCTGTGCTTAACGGAGCCTCTCAGGGACCCAAGTTGATAGAGAATTCATTTTAATACTTCCATGATTATTGCAAAGTGGGAAAGAAAGGTGGCAAATCAGAGCACTGGTTTTTGAAAGCTCTTCCCAGAAGTTATACATGGCACTTTGCTCACATTTTATTGGCCAAAGCAAGTCACACAGCTACATGTAACTTCATGGAAGCAATGAACTCATGTGCCACAAGAGGGAGAGAACCAGAAATATCTGGTGGACAGCACTATTGTCATCCAGGTAGACACTTGGGTTTATGTGATGTTGACAGATTAGGTCAGTCAGGGTTACGTTCAGGATGAATCCAGGAAGCTTGTAAGGGATAATACTAGATAACAAAGAAATAAACATGCTGTAACCTAGTGGTTACATGCATGGTTCTGGAGCTGTGCTTTTATTCTTAAACATATGCAAACTATGTTCATTTGAAGTTTAAGTTAACTCCTGGTTTCCTCTTATTTGTTCTTTGTAACCTCTGATTCTTCTTCCTTCCCCTCACACTACGTTTTCTCTTTTCTCTGGTTAGTGTCAGTCTTCTGGCTTTAACTGTTACCCTAATGCCAAATCTCTATCTTCTGTCCTATTCTTTTTCCAGAGTAGTAGGCCCACAGATTGAATTGCCAGCTGGATATTCAAACAACTCAAACTTAATAAAACTGAACTCTTCCTAGCATTCCTCTTCCACGTTCCCAGTTTTTGTTAAAGAAGCCATAATCTTCCCAATGATGGGTTTAAAACTATAGGGTCATTGTGTTTCCTTCTCTCTTTTGTAGCTATCCCATATCTGTCCCAACATCACTATCCAAATTCAGTTGTTCATGTAGCCTTTGGAATAACACCCTAATTTATCTATATTTTCAAATTTGTCTCATGCAGCTGATGCCAGGTTAATTTTCTGAAGGACAGTGCTACACATTCACTTCCCTGAACAGTAATGCAGGTCTTTTAGCTTGACTTTTCATGATCTGGCTAGAGTCTACATTTCCATTTTTGCTGTTTGCCATATGCATGTCACATATTTCCATTTCTCTGGCTCTGTGCTCTTCCCTTTGCACTTTGGGTACCTTTATCTCCCCTCAGAATCTTACCTATCTTTGAAGGTCCACTTAAAATCTCAGATGCCACTGTTTTTTTTTTCTTTTTTTGAATTTTATTTTATTTATTTTTTTATACAGCAGGTTCTGATTAGTTATCTATTCTATACATATTACTGTATACATGTCAATCCCAATCTCCCAGTTCATACCACCACCACCACCACCACCACCACCACCACCACCACCACCACCACCACCACCACCACCCCTGCCACTTTCCCCCCTTGGGGTCCATACGTTTGTTCTCTACATCTGTGTTTCTGTTTCTGCCCTGCAAACTGGTTCATCTGTACCATTTTTCTAGATTCCACATATATGCATTAATATACGATATTTATTTTTCTCTTTCTGACTGACTTCACTCTGTATGACAGTCTCTAGATCCATCCACGACCCCACAAATGACCCAGTTTCATTCCTTTTTATGAAGTGCCACTGCTTTTATGATTCCTTCCTTGTGTTCTCTGCTCACCCATACCCCAAGAGCTGGAATTTCCCTTCCTCTGAGTTTCCAAGGCATTTTATCTGAACTGTTCTTATGACCTTGTTACTTATATTTTCTCTTATATTTATGTGTCATCCTCCCTAAGCCCAGCTACTCTGTTGAGAACTCAGAAGTAAAAGAAATACCTTCATTCCTCTAGGGAAAAAAAGTATCCTGTATGCATCAGTATATCTGTCTACTTTTTTCTCTGAGTTCTTAGGTCTTTTTTCACATGTTGCTTTGGATTTGGAAATTTGTGGAAATTTGTGGAACTTTTTCTGCTTAGGATATTCGAGGTGTTTTAAGGTGGAGAAGAGAGGATGATTGCACTCTTGGATTATGAATTAGAAAAATTTATGAAAAGTAAAGTTCTAAACATTTTTTGTTAGACTAATTCATTATAGAAAATTTGTTAGCCATGCTTTTCTTGAATCATAAAGTAGTCAACCTGAATCATAAAGCAGTTCTTTATTCATTGTTGTGATTTTTATCTAGATAATACTTGAAGGCTTTATCACAGATGTTAAATGAATGCCAGTTTTTAAAAGAATAGACTTTATTTATTAGTCTATTTATCAGCTTCAGGCTCAGAGCAAAAGCAAATACTTTTCCAAAAGTGAATTTCAAAAGTATTTTGAGGAAATCATATTTTCTTACTCTTGAATATACAGGGAGTTGGGTTTTAATTTGGTTTGAACTCAGTAGTGTCCTTGTTAAGCCAGTGTGATGGTGCTTTTTCATACATAATAATTTTGGGGGACCAACAGAAGAGAGTTACTTTCTGCAAAATTCACTCTACTAGGTAGAGTGAATTTTAATAAACAACTGCAAGTGGTTATTACATAATTTAATATCAAACAACATAACGTTAGCTGAAATACTCAGGTTATTAGGGATCAGAGTTAACCTCAAGTTGTAAGTTGGGAAATTTAGAGGTGAAACCATCTGCAGTCAGTAACTTAAGACTCAAATAACTGACTCTAAACTAGTTGTATTTTCCCACTCTAGACTTCACTTTTAATTAACAATGACTATTAGTATTGATTCCTTGAAAGTATTGATTTTTACTTAAATTCACTAGTCAGGGGACTTCCAGCAGTCTAGCGGGGGCAGGGGTTCAATCCCTGGTCGGGAACTAGGATCCCACATGCTGTGAGTCGTGGCCCAAAAAAAAGAAATTTATTTTTTTAAAAAAATTGAATGATCAGTGATTTGATTCCCAAAATTCTGAATTCTTTTGTATTTTAAGGTAACCAGCTGTACTTGGATATTTTTAGGTTCAAGGTAAGGATCCATCAGTGGAAGTCACACAGGACCTCATTGATGAATCAGAAGAAGAACGATTTGAAGAAATGCCTGAAACCAGTCATCTGATTGACCTGCCCACATGTGAACTCAATAAACTTGAAGAGATTGCTGACTTAGTTACCTCAGTTCTCTCCTCACCTATCCGTAGGGAAAAGCTGGCTCTGGCCTTGGAAAATGAAGGCTATATTAAAAAACTACTGCAGCTGTTCCAAGCTTGTGAGAACCTAGAAAACACTGAAGGCTTACACCATTTGTATGAAATTATTAGAGGAATCTTATTCCTAAATAAGGCAACTCTGTTTGAGGTAATGTTTTCTGATGAGTGTATCATGGATGTCGTGGGATGCCTTGAATATGACCCTGCTTTGGCTCAGCCAAAAAGGCACAGAGAATTCTTGACCAAAACTGCAAAGTTTAAGGAAGTTATACCAATAACAGACTCTGAACTAAGGCAAAAAATACATCAGACTTACAGGGTACAGTACATTCAGGACATCATTTTGCCTACACCATCAGTTTTTGAAGAGAATTTTCTTTCTACTCTTACATCTTTTATTTTCTTCAACAAAGTTGAAATAGTCAGCATGTTGCAGGTAAGTAAACTGAGGTGTTCTTCATAATTTTGTTTTCAGATATTTAGTCCCTGTAATAGTTAAGCTGGTGTTCATTCCTTCGTTTTGAAAGATTTCTTTTGTTTACTTTAATTGTACTATCAAGCGTAGAAATCAGGGCTTTATCTCATTTTTTTCTGAAGAAGAATCATTTCTTAATGTGACCTTTTATATTTCTAAATGTCCTATCATGCAGCTGGGTTTTTTTTTTTTAACTTTTTGTTTTTAAAAACTTGTGGTAGAGCATACATGACCTAAAATTCAAAATTTTAACAATTTTTAAGTGTACAATTCATAGCATTAAGTACATTCACAGTGTTATGCAGCCATCACCATTATCCATTTCCAGAACTTTTTCATCATCTGAAACAGAGGCAGCTGTTTTTTTTTAATATTTTTTATTCCATTTTGTGAGACCTAGTTATTATTGGGGATATGCGTGAGTGTGTGTGCTTAAAGCTTCCGAAATAATTCAGATGTGCAGCCAGAATTGAGAAACATTCATTAATTTTCAGTAAATGATAGTCAGATTATTTGCTATGGAAGTTGATTTTATTCTCTCTCCTTGAGTTGTAAAGTAGGAGTCTTATACCATGTTTATATCATGTTAATCCTTTATACCCTAACAGTTTGGTAAGCATGATTTTGAAGATTTTACTTTACTTGTGATAGTATACTAACAGTTTCCTGCATAACTGCCTTTGTTATTTACACATCAGTCACTAAGTTTATTGAGCTGCTACTACAGTACTTAGTGAGGTTAGTGGTTCTCAAGTAATGTCTGTGGACCCCTGGGAGTACCTGAAGCCGTTTCAAAGAAGTCTGTGAAGTTTTTCCTTTTCCAGCTTGCTGTCACTGTGAGGCTGTATTTTCTTCATGTACTTCAACCAAAACAACATATTGGGCTTCCCTGGTGGCGCAGTGGTTGAGAGTCCGCCTGCCGATGCAGGGGACATGGGTTCGTGCCCTGGTCTGGGAGGATCCCACATGCCGCGGAGCGGCTGGGCCCATGAGCCATGGCTGCTGAGCCTGCGTGTCCGGAGCCTGTGCTCTGCAACAGGAGAGGCCACAACAGTGAAAGGCCCACGTACCACACACACACACAAAAAAAAACATATCACAGTGGATTGAATGCTAAAGGAGATGTGAGAATCTAGCTGTCTTCTGTTAAGCCAAACATTAAAGAGATTTGCAAAAATGTAAAACAAGGCCACTCTTCTTTCTAAATGTTTATGATTTTGGATGATACAGTTGTTTCTCATAAAAAATATTTATACAAACATAATAGCTTATTTTTTAATGAAAATGTTTTTAAGCATCTCAGTTTTAATTATGGTAAATACTGATAAACATAACCCACATAATAAAAGCTCTTTGGGTTCCTCAGTAGTTTTTAAGTATTTGAAGGGGTCCTGAGACCAAAAAGTTAAGAATGTCTGTCTTAGTACTTACCTATGAGATTCCATTTCATGATACTTCCAACCATTATTCACCATTATAACTTTACTTTTATATAGGATTTACTTCCCAGATAATTCTTTCACCAGGCAGTTTTTCATTATTCCACAGTAATAAGTGTGAGGCAAGTTGGACTTACACATTAGGTTCCATTTATAATACATGGGACCCACTTTTTAAAACCATATTGTACAATTCAGGGTGCCATTTCACTTGCTGACAGAAAAAGTTATAGTCTCAGGAGACTGGAAATAAACCCATAGTCAATGTAGTTGATATAAAGGACCCAGTAACAGAAGCTCAAGTGTAGCTTTCAAATGACTGCTTTTGACTTCAGAAGAGTTGCCAAATCCATAATAGTAAATCATAATGCTTTTTATGTTTTGAAAATAAATTATGCAAACTAATCTGTAAATATTTATAACTTTCTATGTCATTTTATACATTCTGTCATAGGTCTATTTGTGAAAGTTATACTTATATAAACCAAGTTTTACTCATTTCTGGTCCATGAGAGGCATTTTATGAAATAGCCAGATGTCATGAGCTACCTGTCGTTTACTTAAGGTTTACCACTTCGTTATCTCTTACGTGTCAGCCGTGATGCTGAATTCTGTTTTCAACAGTGTGTGAGAAGAAAGCAAGTTTATGGCCATTGGCCTCTAAAGGCTCATTTCCTAAAGCCCATCTCTGAGATTTCCCTGCAGGCATTAGATGTTTCCACATACCCATCTGGCTAACTAGTATGCATATCTGTAGCTCCTTAAATAAGTATTAGCCTGTTGTTGCATTAGTTACATAGGGCAAGTAAAAATGTAAGAATTTTATCTAACTCGACCAAAATGAGGTAGTATAAAACTACATAGATAACTCCTAACCTAAATTAGGTTAATTAACTGAGAAATTATATGAAAGCACTTAGGGTGGTCACTGGCTCCTACTATGTACTCTAATACATGTTGAGATTATCGTAACCATGACAGGGACATAAGATTTTAGTTAACCTGAATTTTCTACCTAATTACAGGTCAAAATCCCTTGTGTCCAGAATTGAGAAATATACTTTAAAATGTTTTATAAATTAAATTCCAAAAAGCCAGTAAATTGAGGTTATTTCCACACAGACAGCTATAGAGTTAAGATCCTTTTCAGAACAAGAAGTTTTAACTTCTCCCTGCACTAGAAATGATTAAGGACAGGTATCTCAAATGTTGACATTTTAGCATGTTACATAAATTTTCACTATTCCATAGATAAGAGTTGGGTGACAAACAAACCCAGTGGGATCAGTGGTTTAGTTCTTTTTTGACATATTTTGCAAGATTTCAGCACTGAAAGAGAAATTTCTAACCTTTCACCCATTAATTTAATATGTAAAATCTTCCAACACCATTAAGAAAACAACTTTGCAATAATATGGTTTTGTTTTAGAGGTTTTTGGACTCAAGTGTAGGATTTAACGTATTAAATTTTATCATACTGGACTTGGCCCATTCTAGTTTGTGTGTATATTTTGCTTTGGTCTGATTCCTACTTAGGAATCTATCCTGTATATTTTCTGTTGTGGGAGTGACAGAACTTCATTATGCAGGAGACCAGGATTCTAAATCCATCTTTATCACTAGCTAGCTTCTGATAAATCCATTCTTTGAGATGGACTTTTAAAATTAGACTAGGCAATCTCTAGGTACTCTGTTAAAGCCTCATCTAATTCTAAATTTCTGTGTCTACGTGATCCTTTTAGAATTTTTAATGTTGCATGGGTCCTAGGTTTGGGATTTTGGTTTTGTGTGTGTGCCCATTTTTACATCATCGCAAAGAAAAAAGTTCGATTTCAGACTTTTTAGGAGCAGCTCATCTTTTCCCTTTAAGGTTTTGTTATCCAAAATAGTAAACATGCACAATATGACTTAAAATAATTGATTTATTAAAAGCTCTTAAAATGAAATAGAAAAGAAAAACTCAAGTGATCTAAAGAAACTAATTACTTGAAGAACCAGGGAGTTAGGGGAAATTTTCCAGCTATATTTATGATAGGCTTTAAGCTACCTAACATCGCTCCCTTAATACATTGGAACAGAGTGCTTGTGTAGAATAATACCAAAAATAATGTTAGAGATCAGAAAAGAAATATACTAGGGATCGGAAAGCATTCTCCTAGCAGACTGTAATACTTGAAATTGCTTCTGTAATACTTTATGCAGTTCTAGCCATCAGCAAACAAATAATGAGTCATATAAGAAGAATTTAAATGGGAAATTGCATTTATCAAAGAACTGGAACTATTTTCCTATGAAAAGATTCTGAAAAAGTTAAAAATCTTTAGACAGGAAAGGAAGATTTAATCTGGGAGAGGTGCAGGAAGATAAAAATTTATAAAAGGTATAAGTTGAGGTAAATATGTGCTTACTCCACAAAACCTAAAATACTGAGATGAAAAAGTGATTTGAGGGATAAGTAAAAGATTATTTATGTAGTTGAACTCTCTCAGAAGGTAGATAGATGATTCAAGCCTCCATACATAAGATCCAAAAGGAGTCAACTAAATAACAAAACGAACACTATTCTGAGTCAAAAAAGGAGTGATCTGTTAGTGATGTGTCTTTGAATAGCTCCAAAGGATGTTTAGTGGGAGAGCATGTTATATTTTCCATGACCATATCTAGTGCTTTTCATTCATTTTTTCATATATGCTCTACCTTATTTCAGAAAGGCTTTAAGGGATTGATACCACTTCATGGATGATTCACAGTAAGAGAAAGGGCAGGTATATTAGCTATATCCTTTATATGTCATGCTTTGATTTTATTATCAACCATGCAGTTATCACTATTACAAATATTTTTAGGTTATGCTATTTTAATTACTTAAAAGTATTCAAATTATATTTCATAAAAGTGAATTTTGAAGATTACTGAAACTTAAAAGCATAACTTTCAGCACATTTTGATGGAAATCTTCTCTAAAGTAAATTTCAATATTCATGTCAGTTTTTCCTTTGTAATTTAATTGTCCATATTTATTATAGAAAATTGGAAAATACAGATGAGCAAAAAAGAAAATCACTCATAATCCATCACCAAAAGATAATCACAGTTAACCTTTATAATCTTATCACTGCCAGAATTCAGTGTTCTTTATTGCTGTGTTTGTAACTCTCATTTTTCTAATCCACTGTGGACTAATAATGAGATCTTCAGACTTGTTTGAATTACGTTTAAATTAAGCGTAAATAAATAGACCCTGAAAGGGAGTTAGAGAGGCTCTCGGTTAAGGTAAATAGAGTTTTCATGCATGACCTCTTGAACATCTATTTTTTGTTTTTCAAAGAGTTCTTTATAGTTGAGGTTTCTGATTAAACAAGGTATTAATATGTCTAACTAATATTGAATGGTGTAGTCAAGTTTTGAAAATTATAATATGAATATACCTGGAATTTTAGGTTTTGCAATGGAATTGCTCTTAGGTTTTCAGCTACTTTTATTATAGTTTGTGAAATCATATAAATGAGTATAACTTTATACTTCTATTCATAGTAATTATTTTTTCTCATTGTAGGAAGATGAAAAGTTTTTGTCTGAAGTTTTTGCACAATTAACAGATGAGGCCACGGATGATGATAAACGACGTGAATTGGTAAGTTATTTATTACTGAAATTCACACCCTTAAAGAGCACTTACTCTTTTGGCATACGCAGCTTTTAATATTGAAATTGTTAATTTAAAAGAAAAATGTTTGTAATTAGTATGGAAGATATAAACAGATGACCCTTGAGCAACGTGGGTTTGAACTGCAGGTTCCACTTAGACACAGATTTTTTTCAATAGTAAATACTACAGAACTACATGGTCCAAGGTTGCATGCGGAACCACAGATATGGAGGGCCTACTATAGAGTTACACACAGGTTTTTGACTTAGTGGAGGGCGGGCACTCCAACCCCTGTATTGTTCAAGGGTCACCTGTGTTTAAATTATACTATAAAATGATTATTTGCAAAGTTTCTAAAACTTACTGTTTTGTATATCATAGAAGTTTTTAGAGATATTTTGATGTGGTTTTATTCCTCCCAGTGAGGGAATATGTGCCTTATAAATTACAAAATCAAGACGTGGTTTATGTTAGGACAGAAATACAAACTCATACATTTTTATGGTTGTAGATACATTATTGAGATGCTTTTTTTGTTTTGTTAAACAAGAGGTAGGGAGAATCCTTCTTGAATAAACGAATGATGAATTGGTTCTTGGAAGTGTTTTTCTTCTTTAGAATGTGTTGGTAATCACTTTTTTGAGGTATAAACCATGCTTTGGGGAAAGAGAATGGTGACTGCTGTGTACCAGCAGTTTGCCAGTTTTTCAAACCTTATAATCAGATACTAAAGAAGTAATGAAAGATTGCTGACTTAAAATCAGCCACATCATCTTTGGTATAGTTATTTCTCAGTTTTCTCATTTATAAAATTAGCCCTTTATCCTAGGAAATCTCTAATGTTCCTTACAATTCTTAAAAATTGAATTGTGCTTTATGAGTGTTCCCTGAAAACCCAGCCACCATTTATTATAGCATGGTTTCTATGTTCTTTAGGTTTTGAGGAGCCAGGATACCCTAAAAACTCTCGGTCCCTGAGAAGGTTAATTCCACACTGTGGTAGATCACATTACAGTTTACCTCAGAGTTACTTTTAATGTGTGTCAACTTCTCACTATTCTTTCTAACATTACAGGTTAATTTTTTCAAGGAATTTTGTGCATTTTCTCAGACATTACAACCTCAAAACAGGGATGCATTTTTCAAAACTTTGGCAAAGTTGGGGATTCTTCCTGCTCTTGAAATTGTAATGGTAATTATATAGTTTCTTTTCATGTTTTTGAAATTGTGAATTTGTAATAGATTTATATTGTGGATGGGAAATAATTTTTTATAGTAATGCATATTGAATTTTGTAATTTTAGATTATGATTCATTTGGTAGTGAGTCATAAAACCTCTTCAGATTTTTATTAACTTAAATTTGTAATATTAACATGTGAGTCATATAATATGGCTTCAAGTAAATAAAAATCCCACTGGTTTTATGAGACTGTTATCTCTTCTATAACAAAATTAAGTATGTTTCATAGAAACTAATAAAATACCTTTCCTTTTTTAGACCAGTGAATGGGAGAAGGGCAGACTGGACCAAGGGGGCTCGTGCTACAATATGGGGTTAAGGGAGTGATTCTCTCTCATACTTTTGTTTATATGAGCTTTATCCACTGGCATTTATTGTATGAAAAATTAAAACTGAGAAAATTTTTAAGTACTTATTAATTCATTTTAAAATGATAATTATTAACCCATTATATGTTTAGATAACTAATATAACTTTCATGAAAAAATAACTTTTCCAAAACAAAAAAATTTTAGTGAGACAAGTGGCATTGTTTCATATTTTTTGCCAACCCCTTTGATGCCTGGCGTAATAAAAGATAGCTAGGTTCTCATAGCAGCATCTGCGTTTAATCTGTTAACGATATTACATCTTGTAGCCTCTGGAAAACCCCACTATACTTGTGATAGACTGGGAGTGGAAAAGGCTAATAATGCCTTAATATTTATTTTCATAATAAATAGTATTATGAAAATAGTTTTAATCTCATGCAATTTTGAAAAGGGTGTTATAACCCCCCTTTTCAGTGTGTGAGACCCCTCTCCTGGGTTCCCTGGGCCACACTTTGAGAACTGCTAAGTTAGGGAATGTTTTCAGAATCACCTGGAGATTTTTATCTTTGAATCATGTATCCTTCATGTAGTGATAGGGAAAAAGCATTCAAGATCACTACCTTAGAAAACTAAGTTACCGGAAAAGAGTGAAAAATACCCAGATTGTTTTCAAAATCATCCTCTATTAGGAGAGTCATAAAAGGGAGAATCAGTTACTAAGGCCTAACTGGCAAACAGGACCAAAGACAGCTTCTGGAAAGTTTTGAAGCCTTAACTAGGAGACCTCATTCATATTTTTGCATATATTTAAATCAAGAATCCTCCCTCCCACCCCTGAAATTTTTTTGCAGCATTTGTAAAGCAGTGCTTTATAATCCTGTGCTGATTCTTATATTTAAATTCTCTGAATATTTATTTTTGTGGTGGTAAAGACAAAAACTGGCAGAAACTAATCATTGAGCTGCCTAAAGTTTTTAATATTTGTAAAAGAAAAGGATGGGAGAGATTATATGTTTTGATTCCAGTACCATGTCTAAATCCAAAAATTTGTTTGGCATAGATTTGGGAGAAAAAGGGGGAACGCAGGCATAACTTTGTTCACAGTCTCTAAGTAACCTGATTTTCCTTTTATCAGGGCATGGATGATTTGCAAGTCAGATCAGCTGCTACAGATATATTTTCTTATCTAGTAGAGTTTAGTCCTTCCATGGTCCGAGAATTTGTAATGCAGGAAGCCCAGCAGAGTGATGACGTAAGTGATAATGCTCTGGTTCTATATGAATTACCTATAAAATAGTGTTTGCAAACTGTTGAGAGAAAAGTCATAACCATAATTTTTTTTTTTTTTTTTTTTTTTAAACATCTTTATTGGGGTATAATTGCTTTACAATGGTGTGTTAGTTTCTGCTTTACAACAAAGTGAATCAGCTATACATATACATATGTTCCCATATGTCTTCACTCTTGCGTCTCCCTCCCTCCCACTCTCCCCATCCCACCCTTCCAGGCTGTCACAAAGCACCGAGCTAATATCCCTGTGCCTTGCGGCTGCTTCCCCCCAGCTATCTACCTTACTACGTTTGTTAGTGTGTATATGTCCATGACTCTCTCTCGCCCTGTCAAAACTCACCCTTCCCCCTCCCCATATCCTTAAGTCCGTTCTCCAGTAGGTCTGCGTCTTTATTCCTATCTTACCCCTAGGTTCTTCATGACATTTTTTTCCCTTAAATTCCATATATATGTGTTAGCATACGGTATTTGTCTTTTTCTTTCTGACTTACTTCACTCCGTATGACAGATTCTAGGTCTATCCATCTCATTACAAATAGCTCAATTTCATTTCTTTTTAAGGCTGAGTAATATTCCATTGTGTATATGTGCCACATCTTCTTTATCCATTCATCCGATGATGGGCGCTTAGGTTGTTTCCATGTCCTGGCTATTGTAAATAGAGCTGCAATGAACATTTTGGTACATGACTCTCTTTGAATTTTCATAACCATAATTTTAACTGTTTATGAAGAATAATAATAGATTTCTGATCAGTTGTGACTTTGACAAGGCCAGAATATGTGGCAGTTGATTTGTTTATTGTAAAAACAAAACAAATGCGTTCAAACTTTTACTGAGATAAAGAGATTTAACGAATCAAATTCTTAATTCTTGGTTTTAAAAAAAGTTTCAAGTACTAATGAAATGTAATTCTAAACCCTTAGGTCAGGCACTTATCTAGTATAACTAAGAAGTGCTTTTACTGGTTCATTGTGTCTTTTTTTTAGTGGGAATGAATATTTAATAATGAAACCAATGTTGTGTTTTCCCACTACAAAAATATTTAAACTTTCCCCTTAATCTCTATTTAAAGACAAAATGAGCATATAGCTGTAATTGAAGTACCCTTTCTTATATTAAATATATGTTAGTGTTAAGTAGAAAATAACTGAAATACAATTATGTCCCTTCTTAAAGAAGGTTTAGATTCCCAATGTTATTTGATTCTTTTACGGTTTTGTTACTATTGAATTAAACTATAGTTGTTTTATATGTTTTGTTTTTTTATTAATGTCCACTTAGATTTTTACGTTCTATCTGTTAGATATTTCCAGGTTGTTTTTTTTTTTTAAAGCAGTTTTATTTTAGAATTGGTTTGGGCTAATGCTATTATTTAGGCAGTAGAAAAGAAATAGAAGAAATATTTTGTGTTAACTATATTTTAAAGTTTAAAAAACCCAAATGATGCTAAATCTGACTTTAAAGAAATAAATACCTAGCTTATTAATCAGTTTATAATCTCACTGTTGACATTCTTATCTTAGTGCCATCCTTTACAAAAGATAACTTTGAAATTAACACTTCTATTGCTTCATCCTTAGTGATGTGTGGGATTAAGAGCATTCAACATAAAATCTCTCAGACTATGAGAATAATAATTTACTAGCTTAGAATTCTTAACTTTTACAGCTTTTATTTCTGTTTTCATTAGAAAGATTTTCTTGTTTACATTTAGTTGATGCATGAGACATGGGGAAGTAGTTACTGATCGTTAACAATGAAAAGTCCCTTTTTAATTTCTCTTTTTCTTGTAGTCACAGCCTTCAAGGTCTTTCATTTCCCTGAATTTTCTGAGGTCTAACAATTTTCCAATTAAAAATTTTTGTTGCCTCAAAATAATTGTTAGCCCACAAATGAAGATAAATTACTTTTTTCTTAATTTCCAAAATTAAGGATTCTACATGCTGAATTCTACTATACTAAGTTGGTAGTAATGTTTAAAGGAAAGAAGAAATAACTTACCTGTGTATTCAGCGGGCAGTTGATATTTTGATGCTGTCTTAAAATAAATGCACAGCATTCAAACTTTTCTTTCTGGTACTGTGGGAGCAGATTTGGCTTTAGGAACATGGATTACAGTATTAAAATATGTGTTGAGACACAAGGAAATAGCAATATTAACTTTTTTTTTACTATAGTCATTATTTCTATCCAAGCTGGAAGGATAGATTTAGCAATAATTGCTGTGCAACAGATTTCAAACATTTTTATGCTAATGACCTTTGAAACATTCAGTAAAACTTCTTTTAGAATCTGACGGGATAAGTAATACAGCTACTGCTGAACTGCTTATTTTGGCAGGTATTTTCAGTGTATTTCTCACTTAGGAATAAATTCATATGTTAATTTCTATAGATATGATATTAGCCTTAGGGTTATTTTATTTTTTACTGAATTATTTCTAGAATTGTATACATGGAATTTGCTTCAAATTAATTCTGGAAAGCAAAATTTACCATAAAAAGAAATTTAAAATAAATACATAAGCTAATCTCTATGGGTTGACTGTTCAGTATTTTGTATTGAACATATCACACTTTATTTCTTAAAATTGTGTCAATTTTTAACTTTTTATTTTGAAGTAATTTTAAATGTACAGAAAAATTACAGTAATAGTACAAAGAACTCCCATATATACTTTACTCAGATTTCCCAATTGTTAATACTTTATTTCTCATTTGCTTTATCATTGTCTTTCTTTGCTTGTATTTGTATATACATATTTGCATACATAAATATATAATTAATTTTTTCTGAATCATTGAAGAAAAAGGTATGGAAACAATGTCACAGTGCTCCTTTACCCCTATTTGCTTCAGTGTCTATCTACTAAAACTCTACATTACCACTGTACAATTATCAAGTCAGGAAAGTCAGGAAATTAAATAACATTTTTACAATACTGTTATCTAACTATAGTCCTAATTCAGATTTTATCCGTTGTCCCAGTAATCCCCTTGTTACCCAAGATAAAAATGAAAACTTTCTGTTGTAGTATGCGAAAATTTGGATTTGTCTGATGTTTCCTCATGATTCAATTCGGGTTATTTCTTTGTGTCAGGAATAGTACAGAAGTAACATTTCCTTCAACATCATACCAAGAAATTCCCCCAACTTTAAAAAATGAGCTTAAGTTTTCTTTGTCCAAGCTGTTTTGCCATTTCACAGACTAAAGAAGTTAGATTAAGTTCTTCTGTAGAATTTGAAGAACGGTTGTTGCTTTCTCTGAACACATCAGAATGGATTGAAAGAAGTATTGGTTCTGTAATACTTGTAACCTTCATTCAAGTAGCTGCAAGAGCAAATTTCATATGCATGAGCTTTTTTTATGATTCTTATATTTAGATAGTTTTTTAAAAACTGGTAGTGTTTCCACAACATACATCAGTTATTTTTATCCTGTTACCTCAGAATATTCTTCCTGCTCTTGCCATTCTTTCTTTCCCCTCTTATTTACTATGGAATCTAAGTTACACAGATTCTGATATTTTCTTGATCTTACCAGAAAGTGTCAGTACAAATTTTTCATGTAACTTTGTCATGATTGCCACTTGGCTAACAGTGAGTGTGTAATGCCATAGGTTATAAAATATATCTCAACATCAAGAAGTTAAAATTTTAAGAAATCTGTCTTAGAAGCAATGAAATAAAGTATGTTCTTTATGTTTCCCAATCAGAAAATAGAGATGTCACCTGATAATCGGGATAATCTCTAAATTTCATGTGTAGATACCCAAAACTTTCCCTCCATTGCTAATTATATATTTTCAGTATTTTTGGCAATATTGAAAAATTCTTACACCCACTTAAATGTACTTTAAAAACAAAAGTATGTGTTTCTAAGAATAGCATGAGGCTGGAGTGTGATGAAACCAACAGGAGTATCATTTCTCTAAAACTTGATTTAGAAACAACTAAAACTTTGAACTATCTCCCAGAAACTGTGGTTAAACTCACTTAAATGTTGCTATCTAGATGAAGGATGGCAAACTTTTCTTAAAAGACCAAAAGGTAAATAAGACTTGGTAGGCCCTCTGGTCTCTGTCATAACTCTGCCACTTTAGTATGAACTGTCTATAGACAGTTTGAAAATGAATAGGTGTGGCTGTGTTCCAGTAAATGTTTTACTGTAAAACTATTTACAAAGTGAACAACCGGCCAGGTAGTTTTGTAGTTTAATGACCCCTGACTTAGACCCCAGAATATTGCAAGTATTTAGAAACTGGTTCTAAATTGAAGGTTTTAATTACTATGGTGGTGTAAAGAGAAGTTAAAGAGACCATGGGGGGCTTCCCTGGTGGCGCAGTGGTTGAGAATCTGCCTGCCGATGCAGGGGACACGGGTTCGTGCCCCGGTCCGGGAAGATCCCACATGCTGCAGAGCGGCTGGGCCCGTGAGCCATGGCCACTGAGTCTGTGCGTCCAGAGCCTGTGCTCCACAATGGGAGAGGCCACAACAGTGAGAGGCCCGCGTACCGCAAAAAAAAAAAAAAAAAAAAAAAGACCATGTGAGTAAGCAGGCGTTAATGGGAAAGGAGTTATTGGACACTCTTAAGACTGTAAGTTTAAAAGGGTGTTCTCTAGAATAGATTTTGGTGACCCAGCGTTGGAGTAATTTCGCTGGGGTTACTCTATAATGGCTTATTTTCAGATCAAGTTATAGTTTGACATCCGAAGAAGGAATTTTCCTGTATTTGTCTTACATCTCAATTATTTTGCCGTAATGCTTGAGCATGACTTTTCTAGCCAGATTAATGCCATTGTTGGAGAAGCAGGTTAAGGAAAATTAGATTTGTTTTAATGCCAATAAAGAACTTTAACAGGCAATTAGAAATGCTGGCTTGAATTTTGTGAGTGGTCCGACTTTAGTAACCACTGTACTTTAGTTCCATTGGAGAAATAGGCATGGAAGAGTTAGGTCACTTACATAGCTAGTTATTAGCTGTACTGCGGTTAGAGGCTGAGTCTTTTAATTTAGCTATTCCTTCTGTTCACCAGGCTTGCTAAGAAAATGAACCATGTTTTACAGACAACTTATAATGCTGGTAATACTTTTAGTTCATTGATGAATGTTAAATCATTCGTTACATTTCTTAGGAACTATTTGTTCATTGTCTCTGAAAGCACATTATTACTTTGAAGTGGGTTTAGTAATGCACTGTAGTAGACTAAAAATTGTTAGCTGAGGTGAGTGTACCTCTGGGATAAGACTGTCTTACTATTCCATGCTGCTATATACAACATAATCTCTAGACACGTGGTTAATTCCAGTTTTTTAGAAGTTGATTTTTACTCAGTTTGCAGGATCCAGTAATTAATAATAATACCTAACATGCATCATAGGGCTCATCTCATTTGTTACCCATCTCTCAGTGTCTTTGGCTGATGTCTACTGTATTACCAATTGTAGTTTCATATATTTTGCCTGGGTTTTTGTTGTTGTTTGAGATAAAAGAGTAAATCTAGTTCCTGTCACTTCATCTTGGCCAAAAGTGGAAGTCTGAGTTGATGTTTATTTTCAGAGTAGATTTTATTGCAAAAGACTGGCTCTTATTCAGAATTGAACAGTTTGTGGATTTGTGTCTCTTTTGTGTTACTTACTTTAATAACTACTCATGTTTTATTAAAATGAGACTTCAAAACACAAAAAACTAAACCCATCTGACACAAGGATTTAGAAACCAACTTTTTTAAGACTTTCATATCATTGAGTGTGGCAATCGGTATTATTGATTGTGAAATATTCCCATTTTTTGCCCCCTTTCTCCTCCCTCTTTTTTTCTCTTTGTCTAAGTCTGTTCGCTTTGTCTTTGTCTGTCTTTTCCTTTTCCCTTCTTCAACAAAGAAGCTGAAATAAAAGGCATGGAGAGTGCTGTTCAGTTTCTATGATGATGGAAATGTTTATTCTTTAGCCATCCAACAAGGTAGTCACTCACTACCTATGGCTGTTAAGCACTTAAAATGTAGATGGTGTGACTGAGGAATTACTGATTTTAATTTAAACAGTCTCTGTGACAAGTGGATATCATATTGGACTGCACAGGGTTAGAATATTTACTACCTATACACCCAGTCTAAGGAGTGAATCTTTTGTAGCTATTTTAAGCAGAGGAATGTCTTGATCAGGTCTTGGTTTTAGAAGGATAGTTCTAACAGCTGGAGATAACTGGAAAAAGAAGTCCTGACCTGCGACAGAAAAAAGGAAAGACATAAGAAATTAATGTATCACTTAGGAATGAGCTTGGCTTAATATATGAGCAAGATGAGGAATGAGGTCAGCAAGATGGCAGATAGGAAGTTCCAGCCCTTATCCCTGCAACAGAAACACTGATTTAACAACCATCCACAGACAAGAATACCTCCATGAGACTTCCAAAATCTACGTGAGAGCTGTCAGAGAAACTTGACAAGAAGCAAAATTAAATTCCAGTAACCAACCCTAAAAATAATTTTAAAAAAAGAATTATGAACTGCCTGACAAAGAATTCAAAATAATTGTGTTAAAGAGGCTTGGTGAGCTACAAGGGAACACAGATAACTAAACAAAATCAAGAAAACAATACATAAGCAAAATAAGTTCAGCAAACAGAAACTAAAAAAGAACCAGAAGAAATTCTGGAGCTGAAGAATACAGTGACTAAACCGAAAAAAATCAATAAAGAGCTTCAACAACAGACTTGAATCAAGCAGAGGAAAAAATCAGAGAACTTGAAGACAGGCCATTTAAAATCAATCCAGTCAGAACAAAAAGAAAAAAGAGTGAATGAAGAAGAGTGAAGAAAGCCTACATGAATTATGGGACACCATAAAGCAAAATAATATATACATTATGGAAGTCTCAAGGAGAAGAAAGAGAAAGGGACAATAAAGCATGTTTAAAG
Source organism: Phocoena phocoena (assembly GCF_963924675.1). NCBI lineage: Eukaryota > Metazoa > Chordata > Mammalia > Artiodactyla > Phocoenidae > Phocoena > Phocoena phocoena. The sequence continues at coordinate 44,002,666 of NC_089232.1, forward strand.
AAATAATGGCTAAAAACTTATCGGGAAAGATAAGGTCATCCAAGTCTAAAGCTCATATGTCCCCAGATTCAATCCAAGGAGGTCTTCACCGAGATACATTATAATAGAACTGTCAAAAATCAAAGAGAAGAGAATTTTGAGAGCAAGACAGAATAAACGCATCACATACAAAGGAAGGTTTTCAGCTGATTTCTCAGCAAAAACCTTGCAAGCCAGTAGAGAATGGGATGATATATTCAAAGTGCTGAAAGAAAAAAAAAAACCTGCCAACTAGGAATACTTTACCTGACAAAGCTGTCCTTCAGAAATAAAGAAAAACGGGCTTCCCTGGTGGCGCAGTTGTTAAGAGTCCGCCTGCCAATACAGGGGATGCGGGTTTGTGCCCCGGTCTGGGAGGATCCCACATGCCGCGGAGCGGCTGCGCCCATGGGCCATGGCCGCTGAGCCTGCGCGTCCGGAGCCTGTGCTCCACAGCGGGAGAGGCCACAACAGTGAGAGGCCCGTGTACCGCAAAAAAAAAAAGAAAGAAAGAAAGAAAGAAATTAAGAAAAAAGGCTTTCCTAGACAAAAACTGAAGAAGGAGTTCGTCAAAACTAGATCTGCCTTTTAAGACATGCTAAAGGGAGCTCTTCAAGTTGAAATGAAAGAACACTGAACAACAAAATGAAAGCATATGAAAGTGTAAATCTCACTGTGAAGGTAAATATATAGGCAAATATAGACCAATGGAATAATCTAATGGTGGTATGTAAATCACTTTTAATGCAGTATAAAAGGTAAAGACAAGATATTATGAATAACTAAAACTACAGAAATTGGTTAATAGATACACAATATAAAAAGAAATTCTGATACCAGTCACATAGTATGTGGGTTGGGGAATAAAAGTGTAGAGTTGTACACAGTTGCTGATGAGAGATTAATATCCAAAACATGTAAGGACCTCCTACAACTTAATAGCAAAAAAAAAAAAAAAAAACCAAATTTAAAAATGGGCAAAGGAACTGAATAGACATTTCTTCAGAGACATAAAAATAGCCAACAGGTGCATGTAAAGTGATCATCATCACTAATCATCAGGGAAATGCGCATCAAAATCACAATGAAGTATCGCCTCACACCTATTAGGATGGCTCTTATCAAAAACTCAAAAGGTAACAAGTCTTGTTAAGGATGTGGAGAAAAGAGAGCTCTTGTGCACTGTTGTGGGCCTGTACCTTGCTGCACCTACTATGGAAAACAGTGTGGAAGCTCCTCAAAAATTAATAGAGAGCTACCATATGATTCAGTAGCCCCACTAAGGATATAAATCCAAAGAAATTTAAATCAGGATCTTGAAGAGATAGCTGCACTTTCATGTTCACTGCAGCATTATTCATAGTAGCCAAGACATGGATGCAACTGAAGTGTTCATCTGCAGATGAATGGATAAAGAAAATTTGTCATGCACATACAGTGGAATTTTATTCAGCCTGAATAAAAGAAGGAAACCTGGCCACTTTTGACAACTTGGATGAACCTGGGGGACAATATGCTAAGTGAAATAAGCCAGACACAGAAGGACACAATAGTATATGATACTATTTATATGAGGAATATAAAATAGACTCAGAGAAGCAGAGAGTATAATGGTGCTTGCCAGGAGATGGGGAGTAGAGGAAACCAGGGAGGTATTAGTCAAAAGATACAGTTTCACTTTTACATGATGAACAAGTCCTAGAGATCTACTGTATAGCATATTACCTATAATTAATATTGTATACTTAAATATTTGCTAAGAGGGTAGATAGTATGTTAATTGTAATTGTTTTAATCCTAAAAAAAGAAAAACCAGCCTATAATCGTTTTACCTAATAAAAATTTTGTTTTATTCATGTCACAGTTAGTCAAGGAACAGCTCTATGATGCCAGAAGACTCATGAGTCAGTCATCCTGAGCTTCTGGTTTTAATGTCTGTTACTTTGAGGTTGCAAGATTGCTATTCCACCTCCAAGCAGGGAGAAGAAAGGGGGCAGAGGGCAAAATGGAGAGAGCTAGAGAGCTTTTCTGTTTCATTTTAAAGCTCTTTCTTAGAGGTTCCATTTAGCAATTTTTGCTTGTATTTCTTTGGCCAGAAGTGCATCACCCTTAGCTGCAATGGAAACTGAGAAATACAGCGTTTTAGCTGAGTACATTGCCTCTCTGAACAAAGCTTGGGCTCTGTTAGCAGAACAAAGAGAATAGAGACTAAGTTGGCATCTAAGTAGTATCAGCCACAGCCCATCTCTGTAACTACCTAACGTCCATATACACTTTTCTTTCATCACTCACCCTTTCCTCAAGGGAGACGTCCGTATCCAGTCTGGAGACTTCACGTCCAGAATATTTGGGTGTTGTGCAGTCCTCTTCAGGTCCAGATAAGGCTCCTTTTGTTTCAGGGACCTTTAAACAAAAAGATAATTTATGTGCCCCAACATCACAATTAAACTACTTTTGTTTGGAAAAAGGGAGAACATACATACAGCAGTCATTCATTCACAGCTATGATGCACTGGTCTGTCAAATATTTGTTGAATATCAGTAGCTTAGACTCATTGTCCTTGGAGGTTCTTGATTAACCAAACCAGCTGTCCCTGATTCTGTTCGCTAAAGAATTTTCCTTGCCCATTTTCTTCCAAAGCTTAGGTTCCTTCCCTTAGGACATTTTCAGCTGTGGCTGCATCTGAGATAGGCAATGGAAGATACCTTTCCTCAGGGCTCTATTTTGTATTGTAGCCTATTTTCTGTCAGTGTGAGTTTTCTGACCCAGTGGTGGTCTTAGAGATCAAACAGTCATAGACTGTTGCAAAAGCTTACTTTACAGTTAAGCTTCCTCTGCTGTTTAGTAGGCTTCCAAATTATTTTCTTGTGTATTCTAGACATCTTATCTAAGCATAATTTTTAAACCCGAAGGTTCCCGTTTACCTACTGACCTCTGTGCCCTTGCTTTCTCAAGCTCGGGTACCCTAAAAAGTTCTACAGAATAGTATTCAATGGTGCATATACCTTTGTCTGTCAAGGAAGTTTTACACGTCTTTGAGAAAGGCAGTTTTGATCTCCTGAAAAGGCTATAGTTCTCTGTAGCAGTCTATTTCACTATGAAATATATAAATTGGCTTTTTTCACTTCCACAAGTCACCAGATTATGGGAATCTCAATCAGCACAGGTCATTTCCCTTTTATCTTTGCTTGTAGACCAGCAGAATTTGGTATTGGTACTTATGAGGCAGGATTTGTAAGAAACTACATTTGAGAGAGAAGGGTAAAAAGCTTTTAAAGTACATATATTGAAATATGAGCTATACCTTAAGAAGTCTTTCTTGCAACTGTGTTTTCATTTAAATGTAACTTAAATTCATCATTTATATATATATGTATATTTTTTTGCCTAGTTTTAGATGAATGAACTTATTATGTAAGAGGAGTAATGAACTTATGTAATTGCTTATATATAATTGAGCAAATTATCTGAGCCCCTAATTAACTGGTAGAATCCAAGTTGTACACACTGGTATGAATTTAAAGTAAGTAAATACCATATCATTGTTCTGAAGAAAGCTCACTAGCTGATACCTTTTGTAATATCTTAACATTTTATATGTGATGTACTTTGCTGAACATACCAGAATAAGAAACAGGAGCAGATTAAGTGGATTTGCTCTTTCTCCTCTAACTAAAATAAGGCTTGAGTCTATTAATGTAGCTCTGTGAATTATATTTCATAATTTGTCTTTGAAGAAATTTCATTGTTTCTGATGCCATGATAGAATTATTCATTGGTGTTCAAATTTTGAGACATGGTAGAGGGTAAGATTCTAATTTTAAGCAGTTAAGTTGTTATGACATGGTTTTTGATGGTTCTTCATTGCATTTAATATCACAATTTCACAGGGAAATATTTTAGCATAACACAGTATGTTAAGTTTGGGAGGGACTAGAAAAGCAAAATAATTACAAAATGTGCTTTATACTGGAACTTTTCTTTTTATTATTTTACAAAATTCTCCCAATTCAACAAATTTATCTTCATTCCATGCAGTTCTCTTATTTCATCTCCTTCAGTTACTACCTTTCTTCCCCCAATAATAAACCTGTTCTCAAATCCTCTGAGTTGATGTCAAAACTTTTTCCTTTGACCTGAACCATCACTTTGTATCGTATTTTAATGCTTAAGGTATCTACTTTTAAAATATAGGCAGAAAGCAAATAAATTTTGTATCTGCAAAGCTGCTTTGTAGCTCTTTATATTAAGACCCAAGAACATGTTACTAACGTAATAATAAGTCTATTTGGCTGCTTCAGATCATTATATAACACAGTGTGTACCCTTTTACCTCTTGTGGAGAGCTGTGTACTGGGTTATTTTTTCTCATATTTTTGTCAGAAAGGATTTTCTTGTTAGAAGCTGACATACTAATCTATGTTCTGGGGTCACTTGATGTGTGTAATCTTGGGTTTAGTCAACTTCTAAATTCATGCCTGAAGCTAAAACCTAGACTGAAAATATGTTAGAACCTCCAGTGAACAAGAATTTCCGGTAAATGATTTTGTTTTCCATTGCCTATGTTGATGATATTGTAAGCTGTCGTGTGCTCTGATTTTTGCATTGTCTTGTTTTGTTTTTGAGTGGGCTTCTTTATGCTCTGGTGTGTTTATAGAACTTTGAAAACATTGGGGAAAAAAGGTTTAAATAAGTTCATCCATTCTTTGTTTTTGTTTTTTTTTTTTCTGTATGATTCTGATTTTGTTCTTTCAGGTGGTACGTTTGTCTTATATCCAAACCAAGTCTCACAGAAACACATTTTCTTTCAGGATATCCTTCTCATTAATGTAGTAATTGAACAAATGATCTGTGATACTGATCCTGAGCTAGGAGGTGCTGTTCAGTTAATGGGACTTCTTCGTACTCTAATTGATCCAGAGAACATGCTGGCTACAACTAATGTAAGAAATTACTCTGCGATAGAAACGTTTTGGTCTAGTCAGTTTTAAATGATTTTATATATAATAAGTTATGTAAATATATGTAAAAATCAAAATTTTGTAAATTTGTACAATTTTGAAAAACAAATATTCAAGCATTTGTACACTCAGAATTCAAGTAACAGTAATGTTCCTCTAGCAGTTGTTTTTGCAGCAAAATACAAGATTGTAATCTGCTAAAGTCTTGGTAAAATGTTAGCACTTCTATTTATGACCCTTGGCCTCTGTATGTTAACATCTTAAGAATTAAAACAAAGAAATGTGAATATAATTAACACTACTGAACTATAAAAATGGTCAAGATGGTAAATTTTATGTTATATGTTTTTTATCACAATAAAAAAGAAAAAAATATGTACCAAATGATCTTAACTGCGTAAAGGAGTCAGCACAAAAAAGGACTTAAGGAAGTATTGCAAAATATTAATAGTGGTTATCTCAAAATGCTGGGATATTTCTCCTTTATAGACTTCACTCAAATTTTGAGAAAATGTATATTATTTTTAAGTAATTACAAGTTTATAGAACAGTTATATAAAAAATAATGGCCAAAAAAACCGAAAGGAATTATTTTCCCAATTTCCAAGTAATAAATTCTTAAAACTAAAAAAAATATCTAAAATCTGTAACATTTCTAGTGGCTTGATAAATCAACTTGGTGTTTTTTCAAATTTGATACATTATGAAATATGGGGTTTCAAGTTTTAAAAGGTTAAGTTGCTCTCACATTGATAGATTTTTCATTGCATTTCAGATCACACGCATATTTGAAAAAAAACTTTTAGATAATTTTCCCTGGAAAAACTTTTTATAATGCTATCTGATCTTTTTCTTATATTCATTTTTATTTAACATGTAATATGAAATAGATCTGATTTTTCAGTTCTGCAGAAATAAGGTTAATATAACAAGTTTTTTTCGATTCTTTCACAGTATCTTAAAAGTATCTCTTGTTTGTGCACTGCTAACCCTTGAAGATGTTTTATTAATTATAAAGATAATAAAGTTTTTTTTTCTGTATGTTTCAGAAAACTGAAAAAAGTGAATTTCTAAATTTCTTCTACAACCATTGTATGCATGTCCTCACAGCACCACTTTTGACCAATACTTCAGAAGACAAATGTGAAAAGGGTAGGGCCTCTTACTTACCTGCTGATGATTTCTGTTTTAAAAGAGTGAGATAAGTATTACAGCTAACAGACACTTTACTTGGTGCTTTTTATGACAGGGAAATTACGACTGAAAATTTTAAACTGCAATATAAAATCATGATTTCCCTTGTTTCAGAGTGTCTGTGGTAGAAAATGATATAGAATACGTGGCAAAAAGTATTACACCTTGAGGAAGAGAACTGTAAACACTTACCAAAAGAAGGAGATTGTACCCAAAGTTGTTAGAGTTAATGTTAGAGTGAGTAAGTGCAGAGAATATATTGCCTACAAAATCCAAGGTAACCATCATTTTGGAGACATATTTGGCAATACAGTAAAAACTCTCTAATTTCAAAACATAAGGATCAGGTTATTAGGTTAATCAAAAAAGTTGGTTAAAGCAGAGAATAATTTTTAAAAATAAACTGTTTATAAACATTTACTTTAAATGCTGCTCATTTACTGATAGTTTGTATAGGGTCAAGGCTTTTTTTTGTTGTTGTTTTTTGTTTTTTTTTTTTTTGTATTTCCATATTGCATTACGTAAGTTGCACCCGTAATTCATCGGCTACAGTTTCTGGTCTCAGTTTATTATAGTGGAGAGAAAACCTAAACATATTTTTGAAGCAGTCTGAGTGTAGAATTCTACTATGGTTTTAAGTACTTTCCTTTAAGTACTTAAGTATTCATAGTTTTGTATGACTAAGTTGGTATCATTTTTTAAATTGAGGTCTGCTGTATTCAACTTAGCCATAGATATTACAGTTTTGTGACATTTCATCAGTCTGCAGTATTTAAATTGTGTAATCATATTACCAAATATAACTAGTGTAAACAAAGGACTGACTTCGATAAGCATACAACTCAGCTTGGTGAAATGAGATATGTGGGGGGGCATATTCTCAGAAAATGTTGGCTAATGTATTAAGTCAATTAAGAGGAAGTCAGTTAAGAGAATGTTTACTAAACTAATAAAATTGTACACCCTACATAATACTATCAATTCCATTTCTGAGTTTATATCCTAGGGGATATTTATGCATATACATGACAGATAACAAGGATGTTGTTGCATTGTGCATTGTAGGAAATGAAGAAAATGTAGTATATTCATATAATGGAATACTGTTTAGCAGTTAAAATAATTGAATTTTGATCTATCGACTGATTAGTTCTCAAAAATACGAATTGGGTAAAAAAAAGCATGTCACAGAACGTTTTGCAGAAAGGTTCCATTTATGTAAATTAAAACAAATGCATTTTTAACTTTCATTTTAAAATAAAACATTTCCAGCATACAGAAATATTTAGATGATAGCATCACAGATACATACTTTCTATTGGCTCTATCAAAACTAGCTTGTCATATTTTTTTCAGTTTTTTTAAAAAGAAAATAAATTACAGATAGTTTCTTATGCATTTTCATTCTACCCCACCCCATCCCTCAAGAAATGCTGAATTTAGAGTTTATCACCCCTATGTTTGTTTATATTATTGTGACATGTATAATGTGGTATTATTTTTCAGTTTCAAACTTGATATGAATTGACTTAACATTGTACACATTATTGTGCATTTTTTTTCTTTTTACCCAATGCTTTTTTTGAGATCTATCCATATTGATACCTAGAGTTTATTTTTAACTCTTGCGTGGTATTCTTTTGTATGAGTATGTTGTAATTTAGCCATCCTGCTTCTAATGTATATTTAAGTTTCTAGCTTTTTCCTGTTACAAACAATGCTCTGATATACATTCTTGTGTTCCCTAACATGAATGTGCTCTAAGATGTGAGCCTAGGAATCGAAACTTAATTATAATGTTATACTTATTTTTTAAAAAATTCAAAGCATAAGTGACTAATTGTTAAAATCTGTGTTATTTTGTCAGAATACTTATGATACCGTCTTTTAATAATTCTTCATCTGCACCCAATTCTCTAAAAGATTTCAGATAGAGGTATAATATTTGACTGAAGCTACTAATTCTTAATAGTTATTATGCAGGTAAAATGAGGTTATGATCAGAGATATGCTTTGTATGTTGTAAAGTGCTAGGGAAGTGTGAGATATTATTACTGAAGTCGCTGATTTTAATTTTTTTTATTAGATAATATAGTTGGATCTAACAAACACAGCACGATTTGTCCCGGTAAGTATACATTCATACTTTATGAACTAATGCAAACTGTAAGTTTTTTCCTATTCAGAATATAATGCACTTATACAAAACTAGGAAAGACATATTTTCATCCAAAAAATCCAAAACTAGATTTTTTTTTAATAAAAAAATTCCGGGCTTCCCTGGTGGCACAGTGGTTGAGGGTCTGCCTGCCGATGCAGGGGATGCGGGTTCGTGCCCCAGTCTGGCAGGATCCTGCATGCCGCGGAGCAGCTGGGCCCGTGGGCCATGGCCGCTGGGCCTGCACGTCCGGAGCCTGTGCTCCGCAGTGGGAGAGGCCACGGCAGTGAGAGGCCCGCGTATCAAAAAAAAAAAAAAAAAAAATTCCACTTTCTCCAATATAAAAGATGAAAAGCCCAGGTGAAATTTTGTTTTTGTTTTTCTCTGTGAATTTAGAGCTTATTTTCTGACATTTTTTTTAAGGAGGTGTCTGAAAGTTGAGGATTAGTTCATTCTTACTTTGTAAATCTAGTAAACTAAGGCCAATCAGTTAGGAACTAGTCTTCATCAATAGTCTCATGCGTAGGTATCGTTCATGAATCTGAGTATAAACGTGGTTGCTTCTCCTTGGAACATATGTATCAGGTATTGGCCTGTTAGTATGGAAAATAATGCCATGTTTACCTGGCCTCCTGTCTTTTCTACCAGGCTCATCAAAGCTCTAGGAAAGCCAGTTTCAAATTAAGAAGCAGTTCAGGGATTGGATTATTAGAGATATGATGAGTAATTTCATGTCCTAATTTGGAAAAGTGAAAACAAGACATTTAATTAACACTACAGATCACTGTTACAAGATCTTTTGTAAATAAAATTTGGGAATTGAGAAGTTTAGGGAATTTATTTTAATGGTAAGGAACTAGTTCAGATACTGGCTGTGGTGATGGCTGTTGTACAAATTGGTCTGAAACAAGTAGAACTCTTTACTTACATTTAAAGTAGAAAAGGTCTTTGAAATGCCAGAATTGTATTTTGTATACTTGGTGGTCATTCTGTTATTAAAAAGATTGCTGATTTGTTCCTGATAGTATCATGTGATGTTCCACAAAATATTTGTGTAGTCTTCTTGAAAAATAAAATAGTTGGATTTGATGACGTCAGTTATTTTTTCTATTCTCTAAGGCTGTGATTCCATAATTTCTTCACAGCTTAATATTTTCTTGCCTAAAATATTTACAGTAGGTATGGGTAATTACCTATACATTCAATTTTGATGTTCAAGAAGCAATTTTAAATCACTCCATGAATGTGTAAACCAAAGCCTCTTGAGGAAGAAAGAGTTGGTATATTTCAGTAGGCCTCTCATGGATATGATTTGATGTTAAAAAGATTACTGTTTTAAAATCATGATATAATATTTTTCACTTAATATTCAAACAGCCAAAAAAGTCCTTTCCTTAAAGAAGTCTTTAAAGAAAGCATATTAATTTTTCTTGGAAAATTTGTGTTACACCACTTCAGTCAAAAAGTTTAAGGTATTTCCTCTTTTACTGTGCAGTGGACCCTTTTATAGACCCATTAATATTAATGACAGCACATATTTAAGGAAACATTACCAAGAAAATCTCAATGCAGTGAGGGCTTTATTATCGTATTTGTATGTTTTTATTTAACATTATTAAATATTTTATATAAGAGCCTTAGAATATCTATTTAGTAGGTAAAACTGCTAATACTTCTGGAGAGTCTACCTAATGAAAAAATAAAAATCTGTAGCTTCTTTAATTGATACAAAAAGGAGAAGAAAATACAGTTTTACTTTTGCTCTAAAATACAGGATGTACACTTTATTCTCTTTGCTTAGATGTATTGCAACGTTTATTTTCATGTGATGACTTTCTTTGTAGATAATTATCAAACAGCACAGCTGCTTGCCTTAATTTTAGAGCTACTCACATTTTGTGTGGAACATCACACATATCACATAAAAAACTATATTATGAACAAGGACTTGCTAAGAAGAGTCTTGGTCTTGATGAACTCAAAGCACACTTTCCTGGCCTTGTGTAAGTAACAGTTTCAATGAACATTCTTACAAAATGTTTTATGGAACAGCATTTTTAATAGAAAAGCCTGAGTTACCCATGTGGAATTATTTTTTTCTAGCAAGTGCATATGCTATTAAAGAGATGATTGTGAGAAATACTAATCTTTTGTTTTCTTTTATTTAAAGGACAAGAGGAGTAGGTCATAGTGCTTCCCCCACCCACATATTGCTAACATTTAGATTCAGTTGTGATATAATACCATGTGCAATGGCACTTCACTAATAGAACCACTCCTGCTGTCTTTTACATCTGCTTCATCAAACTGTCATTTAGTAGTGACTCTTTTTATATTTTTGAGATATGGGCCTTGAAATGTATTTGTATAACTCAGGTTATTTATTTGAACATGTAAAATAACTTACGGTCTCTTCAGTAGACCACTTGGACCAATAAAAGTCAAACTTAAATGCTGATGTTTGCTTAAATGTTGATTTTTGGTGAACCCTAACTTTACTTTCCTCTCATAGTTTCACCTGCTGATAGAGGTAAAGAAACCTTCTCCCTAGAAATAAAAAGAGCCCTGTGGGTTTTTTCTGAGCATGAAAATCATAGTTAAAATGTAACATTTAATTTAATGTATAGAGAAAAGGTTAATCTCCCTACTACTTCCTTTATTTTTAAGGCCTTAAAATAGCCACTGTTAACTGCCTGCACTACTTCTTTTCCATTCCTTTTTCCATACCTGTGCAAATTTACATAAACATTCACACATGTATAGGTTTTCATGTTTTATTTTTATAGAAACAGGATCATGCTGACACACATCTCAGCCCCTTAATAATACGCTAGGTCATTGGATATGGCGTGAACTAATATTTTTCCTAAACATAGCTGAGCAACATTTCATAGAGTGGCTCTTTCACAACTTATTCTACCATTCTCCACTGCATGGATTACAAGATTGTTTTGGTATTTTGCCATTCCAAATAGCACTGTAATAAATAGCCTGGTATTGAGTTGGCCAAAAAGTTCGTTCAGGTTTTCCCATAAAACCCGAACGAACTTTTTGGCCAACCCATACATAAATCTTGCTTTACTTGTTTATTTCCATAGGATAGATTCCCTATATTGGGATTGCCAGAGCAAAATATTTATTTATTTTAATATATCCTTTTTCAATTTTAATTTACTTTCCAGATTACTTTCCCAAAAGATTGAAGCACTTGACATGAAGAATACACTCAATGAATAGCACTCATTCTTACTGCTTTTTAAAATGTTATCCAGCTGATGATGGAAAATGTATTCTGTTTGTGTTTTAATTTACATTTTCCTTGATAACATCTCTTCACATTTTAGTGCTTTTGCATTTTGTCTGTTGTGAATTGCCTTTTATCTTTTTCTTAGAGCTCTTGTATGTTAGAGATATTAGCAGTTATCACGTTTTGGGGAAAAAAATGTCCCAGTTTCATTTGTCTTTTGTCTTTACGTTTATTTATGGCATTGTTTTGCATATAATTGCTATAAGATTCTTTATGATGACAGATAAGTCTTATTTTTCTTTTATGGCTTTCGGTTTTTTTTGCCTTGCTTATTAGGAAAGTCTCCTATGTCCTAAATTTATACAAATATTTTCCTCAATTTTCTTCTAATATTTTTTATTATTTTGTACGTTTATATTTGTAATGCATCTGAAATTTGTTTTTGCATATGGTTTGAAGTGAGAGTCTAGCTTTCTTTTCTACTGGATGTATAGCCAATTGTGCTAACACCTTATTAAATGAACTATATTTTCCTTACTGAATTAAAATATCACTTTTGGTATTCAGTAAGTTACCATATATACTTATGTCTTATTTCTGAACCATTTATCCTTCTATTTCACTAGATAAAATGAATGGGAAAGTTTATTCTTATGCCATTATAGTATCTCTGTTGTAAAGTTTAATATCTGCTAAGTACCTCCTCAGTTTTCTTTTCATAATTTTCTTGGTTCTTGGACAATTGTTCTTCCACAGTAACTTAAATACAACTTTATCCAGTTCATCCTGACTGGATTTACACTAAATTTTTATATTAATTTTGGAACAGTTGATGTTCTCATGCTAGGTTTTCCTATATGGCTTTCTATAAGTAGTCCTTTCTGAAATGACTGCAGAATGGTCACATTTAAATGGATATAACTGAACAAATCTCCAGTATTCAAATGTTTATATTGCTTCAAGATTTCCATTATTATAAACAATGCTGTTTTAACTATAGCTTTGTGTGCATGTTACTTCATTCACAGGCAGTGTATGAAAGTGCCTGTTTGCTCAGGTCTTTGGCAATACTTCAGTCTTTTTAATCTTAGGAAAACTATTTCTTATCCTGCCGTAAAAAGAGGTGATGTTTTAAGTCTAGCAGTTCTGTCCGCACCTGTTTAATCTTACAGATATCATACATTTATACTTTATGTGGCCTATTTCTGTTTTATTTTCAGATAATATTTAGAACCTCTTTGGACAGACACAACTTCTTTTAATAACTTAGATCTGTGAACAGAGGGTTAAAATGAGAGAGTGACTTACAAAATCAGAAACCTTGTGTTTTAAAAGATGTGGCTAGTGTTATCTGTAGAATAAATTAAACTACTCAGGAGAGAGGTTACAAGTTAAAAGATAAAGCATAAATATAAGGATTGAAATTATAGTATTTTGTGTTCCATAAAGGTTTTAGCAATAATATTGCTAAATATGTTTAGCTAGGGAAAAGACTAGTTAAAGGGAAATTTTCTTTTCAATATTCTAAAATGTAAAAAGCCAAATTATACTGCTTATTTGTTACTCTAACATTCTTTTACAGATACAGTCTGATCTGCCACAGTACATGTTTACCAAAGGTTAAACAGCTCACAAGCAATTGGTAAACAAGGGAGTGATATTATAATCCGGAGGTAGTGTTGGTTCACAGATGATATTCCCAAGGCAAAGAGAACTGGAATAGCTTTCATCAGAAAAGTAGAAAAACCTTTGGCTCTCCTGTATACTGGTAGCAGGAGCCCCTTTGGCTGTATTTTCAGAAAACTTAAAAGAAGCACCTACCTCCAAAGCTCCCCCCACTCCCCTCTTTGCCCTGTCCCCCAGAGAGGTAAGGCAGTCTCGGCTCTAGGCAGGTTGCACCATTCCTGTCCCCTTCTCAGTGACAGCCCCTACTGACTCTGAGCTGCCTTCACTGCATTGTCTCCACATCCACCAACACTGCTCTAAGTAGTGCCGGCATTTGTGTTGTATGGTTTTTGTGTATTTTTTAATCTCTCTGCCTTGTAGCTGTCTGCCTACCAATTATTGGGGCTTTTGTTAGCTTTCGCCCCAAGTTGTACAAATTTTGAGTTGGTTTTTCCCTAATTCTGTTTTTCACAAAATCCAGTTGTTCTTATTGCCGTTTTGCTTTTTACTTTAGGAGAACATATACATTGCTTTATGTAAAAATACCTGTATAATAATTAATACTAGTAAGATTAGCAACTTATTCCCTGTATTATTTTTAATTAGGTGCTCTTCGTTTTATGAGGCGGATAATTGGCCTTAAAGATGAATTTTACAATCGTTACATCACCAAGGGAAATCTTTTTGAGCCAGTTATAAATGCTCTTCTGGATAATGGAACTCGGTACAATCTATTGAATTCAGCTGTTATTGAGTTATTTGAATTTATAAGAGTGGTAAGTTTATATTAAAAGATTCTTAGTAAATTAAAATAACTATGTTTAGTGATGTTAATATTTTAAATTGTGAAATTCAGCATAGTATTTAAAACTGCGTTTATGCTCTATTCTTCTCAGTTCCATTTTTTTGCCAAATGTTTCAGGATATTTAGCATATTGGACATTTCACTCAAGCATGCCATTCAACATGATCTGTGTGATCTCTTACAAGGGTAGTGATAAAAATGAATAGAAAGATTGAAAAATAATTCCCTTGGTAGACATTGATACAAAATGCATAAAACGTAGGATGTTATCATGGAATTTTAAGTTGAAGAATCTGAGAAGTTAGGTGAACTACTCCAGCTGCCCTATTTTATAGACGAGGGCTTGAGACACCCAAAGTGATTAGCTGACCTATTCAGGTGCATTCATTTGGTTAGGAGCACAGGCAGGGCTTGAAGATATGGTGCAGCTCATTCTTGAGTCTCAGTCAGGCAACAAAAGATTTGTCATAAAAAGATCTGGAGAGAGCTCTGTGTGAATACCAGAGATAAGATGAATAACTGAAGAACCGGTGAGATAAATTTACCATCCCACACACTGAAATGATTCCACTGGAGTAAATGGCCACATGGTTAGAAAAAACTTGAAAAAAGAAAGTCAAAGCTAGAAGTTCATTCTCTGGTTTTTCTTCTTACAAATCAGATTTGTACTGATGACACAGTATTCCCACGTAAAGATTATTTGACTGACTAGATTGTTTTTCTTAGAGTAGTCGCTTGCCAAGAGTATGGTTTGCAAAAAGGATGAAGAAGATAGAAGTACTGTCTTTAGCCTTGGAAAAAAGGGAACATGGTTGACTAGCTCACCAAGAATCTGAACCCAGGTTCACAGTGTACTGTTCTATGAATTAGAGATTAACTTTTATTATTTTTTTTCCTTTAAAATTTTTGTTGAGATATGGATAAAATGAATTGTAAGGTTCACAGTCCCATCCCTATTCCTATGATTGAATTTGTTTTTCTGAAAATAATTTTGAGTGGTTGATAAATGTACATTGAATCCCAAAACTTACCTTTTTTTGTT
Source organism: Phocoena phocoena (assembly GCF_963924675.1). Classification (NCBI taxonomy): domain Eukaryota; kingdom Metazoa; phylum Chordata; class Mammalia; order Artiodactyla; family Phocoenidae; genus Phocoena; species Phocoena phocoena. Next base: position 44,017,757 of record NC_089232.1, read on the forward strand.
TCAGTGTGTAACACAACTATTTTACCTAGGTTTCTAATTTTTCTCCTTTGCATATTTTTTTGGTTCAGATGTTCGGGGGAACTAGTTTAAAGACATAACAGTCCTTAATACAACCAGGTTATGGTATATCTTTTAAGGAAGTGGCATGTATATATCCTACCAGTATTAGTCCTGAATCACAACTTATTTATTTTTAATGATGAGCCTGCTTTGCACCCATTCATTTGCAGTGATCACTTAAAATGGTTCATTTAGAATTTAAAATTTATTACTATCGGTTTATTTCACAAAAATTACACCACTAGAGAGCTGTGGAAATATACAAGAGGAATTCAAGTTGTTTTACCAAATATGTATATGTGATATAGTCAGAGGAATCTGTTTATTTTTTAAGTAAGGCTTATCTTGTTTTGATAGTTAAACAAGGTGTCATCAATAATATCTTTCAATGTTTGTTGAAAATATAATTTCAACGTCTGCTTTCTAACTAGGTGTGCACTCTTGATCAGGCCATCCAGTCTCTCTCATAGCCTCAATTTTCCCTTTCTGTAAAATAGGGTTAATAAAACCTATTGTATAGAATTGTTATGAGGATCAAGTGAAATTGTATGTGATAAGCGCTTTTTAAATTGTAAAGTGCTATTATGCAAATGCGAAAAATAAACAGACAACATAAACTAAATACATTTACCTTTCAAATGTTCTTTATAGTCCCCCCAAAAGGGCTTCAGTGAATTACTTCTCCTTTTTTCAAAGTGTTCTGTGGAGTCCTGGCTCATTTATAAAGAAACTAGGACGTTTATTTTTGGAAGATGATTTTGAAAACCCTTTTTTTTGATCAGCTTTGGAACTATAAAAAATCTTCTTTAAGTTTTTCTTCTAACAAGCATTGTATTATATTTGAAATATAAATTTTGTGCTTATACAGGAAGATATCAAGTCTCTTACTACACATATAGTTGAAAACTTTTATAAAGCACTTGAATCGATTGAATATGTTCAGACATTCAAAGGATTGAAGACTAAATATGAGCAAGAAAAAGACAGACAAAATCAGAAACTGAACAGGTATTGTTTAAGTATATTGCATTTATAGCCTATAAAATTATGTTCAAAATCATGTGTAGTTTGATCTTACATATGAAATTTACCCAGGAATTTTCTTTCCATCATTAGATAGTACAGGGTTGTGTAGGAGGGTAGTATATTCTCCCTACACTGAATCTTTTATATGAAAGATTACTGCTCCATATCATAACTCAAGATAAATTTTTAGGTTGGTGTACAAACATCCTTGGAGTGTTCTCTGGTTTCTGGTTACATCTTATATCGCAACTGAGGTGATTATGATATAAGTTATACTCAGTTAAAATTATTTCAGCTCCTCTTGGTTATACATATTCTCATATAATCTGGTCAGGAATTTTAAATCATTACTTAATATTTGTGATATATTTCTTACAGTGTACCATCTATATTGCGTAGTAACAGATTTCGCAGAGATGCAAAGGCATTGGAAGAGGATGAAGAAATGTGGTTTAATGAAGATGAAGAGGAGGAAGGGAAAACAGTTGTGGCACCAGTGGAAAAATCTAAGGCAGAAGATGATTTTCCAGATAGTTATGAAAAATTCATGGAGACTAAAAAGGGTATTAAAATTTTGAATTTTTGATTAGTTCATTCTCTTATTTAGTATAGAAATTACTCAGTTGTTTGTGAAGTTGTGATAATAGTTTATAAAGCATGAAAGACATGAATTTTATGCTAAATCAAAACCTTTTAAAATTATCACCTTTTTCAAATCTGATTTTTCAAAACGTTTTACGGGGCTTCCCTGGTGGCGCAGTGGTTGAGAAGTCCGCCTGCCAATGCAGGGGACACGGGTTCGTGCCCTGGTCGGGGAGGATCCCACATGCCGTGGAGCGGCTGGGCCCATGAGCCATGGCCACTGAGCCTGCGCGTCCAGAGCCTGTGCTCCGCAGCGGGACAGGCCATAACAGTGAGAGAGGCCCACATACCACAAAAAAAAAAAAAAAAAAAAAAAATTGTATTTAAAATGTTTTTCTTGAAACTTGCCATTTTGTGACTCTCTTCATTTGCTGTTTATAAATTGCATTGTCTATACTTTGCCTTCTGTGAACAGTTGTGCTTTTATTTCTATACTGAAATCTTCAATAATAATAGAGATCATATAGATCCGTAGAAACTTTCCAGAGCACTCTGTCATTTACAGCTGGAGAAACTAAGCTTAAAGAAAGAAGTACTTTACTCTTTGAAATTTTTAAATTGTTATAAAAGTTTCATAAAGATAAAATGGCAAGGGACTTCCCTGGTGGTCCAGTGGGTAAGACTCCGTGCTCCCAGTGAAGGGGGCCCAGATTCGATCCCTGGTCGGGAACTAGATCTCGCCTGCAGGCTGCAACTAAGAAGTCTGCATGCTGCAACTAAAAAAAAGATCCTGCATGATGCCGCACCTGAAGATCCCAACCCGGAGCAGCCAGAACAAATAAATGTTCAAAAAAAAAAAAAAAAAAAACAGTTAAAATGTCAAGAGCGGAAAAGTAACAGTAAAATTTCCTGTCTTTCAAATATGTTTAGGGCTTCCCTGGTGGCGCAGTGGTTAAGAATCTGCCTGCCAATGCAGGGGACACGGGTTCGAGCCCTGGTCGGGGAAGATCCCACATGCCACGGGGCAACTGGGCCCGTGAGCCACAACTACTGAGCCTGCGCGTATGGAACCTGCGCTCCACAACGAGAGGCCGCGACAGTGAGAGGCCCGTGCACTGCGATGAAGAGTGGGCCCTGCTCGCCGCAACTAAAGCCCTCGCATAGAAACGAAGACCCAACACAGCCAAAAATAAATAAATAAATAAATAAAAATTTATATTAAAAAAAAAATGTTTAACTTGTTTATAAAACTAAGATCTTACTAGTGTTTTTCAGAAGAACCAGTCACTTTAATTCTATAATTTAAATGTTTCAAAAAATTTATATCTTGAAAGGCAAAAGCATTTCCTAGACTTTTGTATAAGTTTATGATTTTCTTTCCCTTTTTAAAATTTATTTATTTATTTACTTTTGGTTGTGTTGGGTCTTCGTTGCTGCACGTGGGCTTTCTCTAGATGTGGCGAGCGGGGGCTACTCTTTGTTGTGGTGTGTGGGCTTCTCACTGTGATGGCTTCTCTTGTTGCGGAGCAAGGGCTCTGGGTGCATGGGCTTCAGTAGTTGTGGCTCACAGGCTCTGGAGCGCAGGCTCAGTAGTTGTGGCACATGGGCTTAGTTGCTCCGCGGCATGTGGGATCTTCCCGGACCAGGGCTCGAATCCGTGTCCCCTGCATTGGCAAGTGGATTCTTAACCACTGTGCCACCAGGGAGGTTCCTAGTTTGTGATTTTCAACGTGTGATTTTCTAAAGGCATTTCTCATTAGTTAGTGTTTCATTAATTTCTTATTACATTTTCCTTGAAACTGTTGCTACCAGCCTCGCTCATTTTCCACTCATCACTGCCATAAGTTCTATTTATTTCAGCTTGGGGGATCACAAGAGCCTATTAAAATGTCCTAAGGAATAGGTACCTTTCGGTAGCCAAATTCTTCTACCTTTACTCATTACAGGCCCTGCCCTGAGTACTGTCAGAAGAGGCAGTGAGGCCATACTTGAAGTACTGCATCCAGTTAAGAAACATAATCAAAAATAGTGGCAGCCAGGGCTTCCCTGGTGGCGCAGTGGTTGCGAGTCCGCCTGCCGATGCAGGGGACACAGGTTCGTGCCCCGGTCCGGAAAGATCCCACATGCTGCGGAGCAGCTGGGCCCGTGAGCCATGGCCGCTGAGCCTGTGCGTCCGGAGCCTGCACGTCCGGAGCCTGTGCTCTGCAACGGGAGAGGCCGCAACAGTGAGAGGTTTGCGTACCGCAAAAAAAAAAAAAAAAAAAATAGTGGCAGCCAGATGTTAAAGGATAGTAGATACCTTTGTCATAAAGGAAACAGATAAAGGAACCTGGAATATTCAGGAAATAAATGACTGATAAACATGGTCCTAATCATTTTCTTTAGGCATTTGGAATATTATTGACTTGTGGGAGAGATTATTAGGTTTTCACAATGCGTATGGAAGTGTAGAGTCAGTGAGTGGAAGCTGCAGAGAGACAATGAAAGGAAGAGTCAGACAGCTAGTGAGTCCTTGGAAGAGTCCTAGATATAGCAGTGTGGAATTCTAGCATACAGTGGCTGATCTGTTATATGACTCTGAAGTTTCTTTCTAATCCTGAGATTTCTAAGACTCCAGCTAATAAAGACTTGTCACTGTACACATCATGCTCTACACTCTTAGCTCTTACAGAAAAGCAAAGGCACTGTTTTATAAGTTTTTAAATTATTGTTCTTTTCAGATGCTTTGACTTAGCAATATTTACTGATATTCAAATTTTTACATTTGCTTTAGCAAAGGAAAGTGAAGACAAGGAAAACCTTCCCAAAAGGACATCTTCTGGTGGCTTCAAATTTACTTTCTCCCACTCCACTAGTGCTGCTAATGGAACAAACAGTACAAACAGTAAATCTGTAGTGGCTCAGACACCACCAGCAAGTTCTAATGGATCCTCTTCCAAAACTACAAACTTGGCTACATCAGTAACAGCCACCAAGGTATGTGAAACTGCTCTACACACAAACTTCGTTTTTTACGTCTGTAGAATTATTTCATGTTTCCTGAAGAAAATTTGGATAATAAAAATAATCTCAAAGAAGAAAAAAAGTTGCACACATTGTCATCAGAGAACATGACTGCTAACATTTGATTGATTTTTCTTTAGGTATATGGGTTTATCTGACACAATTACAGTCTCTATAAGCACAGTTTTGTATCCTGCTTTCATTAATTATGAGAATTTTTCTCTGCTATTAAAACATTATTGAGGACTGTAGAATTTCATTTGATTTAGCTGTATCATAGTATTTGTAAGCATCCCCTCCCCCCACCAATATTTTGGAGCGCATAAGTTGATTCTGATATTTCACTGACTACTGGCATTGTTGCATTTTAAGTTATTTTCTTGGATAGATGAGTAGAACAATGTTCTCACCCATATTGTCAAATTCCTCTCCAGAAAGGCTATACCAGTTAATGTTACCATAAGCATTGTATGAGTATGCTTGGTTCACTGCAGCTTTGGCACTGTTATTATAATGATTTTTAATCTTTACCAGTTAGGTAGAGGAGACAGTATATATTTTGTTCCTAATTGTGTCATTTGTTACTAGTAAGGTTGAACGTTAGCCTTTTGAATTTGGTCTTCTGTTAATTGTTCATAGTCTTGCCTTTTTAAAAATTGGCTTATGTCTTTTTAGTATGAGTGAGTCTTTGGTTAAGAATATTAACCTTTTTGTCATTCACATAGCAAATGTATTTCCCATTGGTTACTTTTTTCATGTAAACAAGTTTAAATTTTATATAAAACTTTTTTCTTTCATTTACATTATTATTATATGTAATATGTCCTTTTCCCCAAAAAGGAGTGGCTTAAAATAAAAAGGCATAAATAAAGGACAACTGTTAGTATAAGGTTAGAAGGACAAGAGAAGGCCATAGTAGAAAACCTAAGTGAAGTGATGCTGCTTGTTTTGAACACAGACTATAAGTCTGAGTTTATTTATTTTACAAAAATGTAGAATCTTTCTTCAGTATTGTAGCAAGGTGGGCTCTTGACTAAAGATCACAGAAGTAGCATTTTCAATAGGATTCTCCTGTTTGTGAAACACAGTTTAAGTTATTGAACAAGAATTTTTAAATTTTCATTTTTTGATAGGACAATTTAGTATAATATTATGACACTATATTAAGAATATTTGCTGTTGAGTTATATTGCTTGGGTTCAGATCTTGGCTGTGCCTCTTTCTCTGTGTTTGACCTTAAGTAAATTATTTAATCTCTCTGGGCCTTATTAGTTTTCTCATTTAAAACAGCACCTCCTTTATAGGTTTGTTGTGAAGGTTTAATCATTTAATAAATGTAAAGAGTTTAGAACACTATTTGGCACATTCTCAATATATACTAGCTTTTCTTTTTTTTTTTTAATCAAAGTAATATATGCACTTACTTTTAAAAGACAAATAACATTAAAAGTATTGAAAAAAAAACAGTCCTCTTTTCTTCTACGCAGCGAAGGCTTGGAACTCTTCTAGCTCTTTCTTCTATTTCTAATTAATATGCTAATACTTCCATATTGTTTTACCACTCTGTACCAGATCCTCACCCTTATTACTCTCTGTATCACAATTTTTGGTTAAAACAATATTTGATAATTTTATAGCTATAATAACATAAATATTTATTCATTAATTTTTTTCCTGCTTCTCTTTTTTTCCCTGCTTTTTTTCTATACTGTGTTTTTCTTTATAACTTTTCTCTTTTTATAGAGTAAATAACCTCTCAGGTTATTTTCCACATAGTCTCCCCCTTGGAGACATCTCTCTTAAAGTCTCCCATCTTGTCCCAGCCTAGATTGGTTCCTCTCCAGACTTGCTGCTCATCTGTTGTCTTAAGGCTGCCTCTGCCATCACACTAATACTTCCTTTTGCCTTGCTTCTTTTCTTATGTTGACTGTTTCCTGGATCTCAGGTCTCTGTTCTCTGTCTTGATTTTCCATCTCATTTTGTTGGAGCATACCCTCTCTGTTTCCTGGAAAAAGAATTCCATGAGAGATAAAGTTTGAGACCTTGCATGTATGAAGATGTCTTTATTGTATCCTCATACTTGATTGACAATTTAACTGAATGTAGAGCCAAATTAGAAATAATTTTCCTTCAAAAATTTGAAGTTATTGCTGCCAAGAAATCCAGAGACATTCTTATTCCTGATTGTGTGTGTGTGATTTTATTTGATTCTTCTTGGAAGCATTTGGGGTTTTATCTCTGTATTCTGAAATTTCAGGATGATATACTTTGGGCATTCTCAGCTAAACAGTCATGACCTTTAGTTTGGGGACATTTTATGCTCTTTCACTATAGCTTATTGTTTGGATATTGGGCCTTATAATTTTCATAATTTTTCTCTCCTGTTACTCATTTTTTTGTTCTATTTTCTGGGTTATTTCCCTGAGTTTTTAATTTACTGTCCTTACAGATAATTTTTTATTTATGAACAAGCAAAATCAAGTGCGAACACAAACACATATTTCACCTTTTTTGACACTAACAGCAGATTGCCGAATACATTTGTTCTACATCTTTTGGGGGAACAGATAGAAAAATAGCAGTTGTTCTTGGAAAACTAATTAATTGCTCAGTCACTCAAGACTATCACAAAAATTTGATACTAAGCAAGATAGGAGCTCACAGAGTAAAGCACTAGTTATATTGGCTCTCAACCTTTTTCAACAAACTGACCACATTTCTAAGTGAAGGCAAGTTCTTTATCACCAATGGCCCTTTAGCCATTTTCACCATCATTGCTTTTCAGGTGTCCAGCAAAGTGATTCAGAGGTAGATAGATTAGATAGATAGATAGATAGATTCTTTTTTTAGATCCTTTTCCATTATAGATTATTACAAGATGTTGAATATAGTTCCCTGTGCTATACAGTAGGTCCTTGTTGGTTATCTATTTTTTATATAGTATTGTGTACATGTTAATCCCATACTCCTAATTTATCTGTTCCCCCGCCACCCTTTTCCCCTTTGGTAACCATAAGTTTCTTTTCTGTTAGTCTATTTCTGTTTTGTAAATAAGTTCATTTGTATCCTTTTTTTTTTTAGATTCCACTTACAAGCAATATCATGATGTTTTTCTCTTTCTGACTGACTTCACTTAGTATGATAATCTCTAGGTCCATCCATGTTGCCTCAAATGGTATTATTTCATTCGTTTTTATGGCTGAGTATTACTCCATTGTGTATATTTATCACGTGTTCTTTATCCAGTCATCTGTCGACGGACAGGTTGCTTCCGTGTCCTGGCTATTGTAAATAGTGCTGCAGTGAACATTGTGGTACATGACTCTTTTTGAATTCTGTTTTTCTCAGGGTATATGCCCAGTAGTGGAATTGCTGGGTCATATGGAAGTTCTATTTTTAGTTTTTTAAGGAACATCCATACTGTTCTCCATAGTGGCTGCACCAATTTACATTCCCACCAATACTGTAGGACAGTTCCTTTTTCTCCACATCCTCTCCAGCATTTATTATAATGTAGACTTTCTGATGATGACCATTCTGACCAGTGTCAGATGTTACCTTATTGTAGTTTTGATTTGCATTTCTATAATAATTAGTGATGTTGAGCATCTTTTCATGTGCCTGTTGGCCTTCTGTATGTCTTCTTTGGAGAAATGTCTGTTTAGATCCTCTGCCCATTTTTTAATTGGGTTTGTTTCTTTGATGTTGAGTTGTTTGAACTGTTTATATATTTTGGATATTAACCCCTTATTGGTCCTATCATTTGCAAATCTTTTTCCCATTCAGTAAGTTGTCTTTTCGTTTTTGCTTTGCAAAAGCTTTTAAGTTTAATTAGGTCCCATTTTTTTTATTTTTGCCTTTATTTCCTTTGCTTTAGGAGACTGATCCAAAAAAATATTGCTACAATTTATGTCAAAGATTGTTCTGCCTATGTTTTCCTCTAGGAGTTTTATAGTATCTGGTTTACATTCAGATCTGTAATCCATTTCAAGTTTATTTTTGTATATGGTGTTAGAGAATGTTCTAATTTCATTCTTTTACATATAGCTGTCCAGTTTTCCCAGCACCACTTGTTGAAGAGACTGTCTTTCAATTGCATATTCTTGCCTCCTTTGTCGTAGATTAATTGACAATAAGTGCATGGGTTTATTTCTGGGCTTTGTATCTTGTTCCATTGATCTATATGTGTGTTTTTTGTGCCAGTACCATACTGTTTTGATGACTTAGCTTTGTAGTACAGTCTGAAGTCAAGGAGCCTGATTCCTCCAGCCCCATTCTTCTTTCTCAGGATTGCTTTGACTATTTGGGGTCTTTTGTGTTTCCATACAATTTTTTAAATTTTTTATTCTAGTCCTGTTGGTAATTTGATAGGGAATGCATTGAATTTATAGTTTGCCTTGGGTGGCATGGTCATTTTAACATTGATTCTTTCATGGAAAGAACACGGTGTATCTTTCCATCGGTTTGTGTCGTCTTCAGTTTCTTTCATCAGCATCTTATAATTTTCGTCACCATCATTGATTGCTACAATCGAATTGATTGGTTCTTAAAATTAAATAGATCAGGTGATAATTTGTCTGTTTTCCTTTGGGAGGCATCCTAAAGCTCTAATATATTTTTTAAAAATCACATTCTTTGAAAATTTTATAGTTTTCAAGGTCAGCGAAACAGTAGCTACTAATGAAATTTATTTGTTATTTTTGGCTGCATTGGGTCTTTGTTGCTGCACATGGTCTTTCTCTAGTTGTGGCGAGTAGGGGCTAGTCTTCATTGCAGTGCACAGGCTTCTCATTGCAGTGGCTTCTCTTGTTGCGGAGCATGGGCTTCAGTAGTTGCAGCACATGGGCTTCAGTAGTTGCAGCACGTAGGCTCAGTAGTTGCGACTATCACCTTTACTGATGATTAAAAATTTTTAATCATGTTGAAGGAAGATCTATGTATTTTTTTTTTTTTTTTTTTTTTTTGGCTGTGGCACGCAGGATCTTTTAGTTGCAACATGTAGGCTGCAGCAACCTGCATCCTGCAGCATGCAGGATCTGGTTCCCTGACCAAGGATCAAATCCAAGCCGCGTGCATTGAGAGCATGGAGTCTTAACTGCTAGACCACCTGGGAAGTCCCATCTATGAATTCTTTATTTCATTGAGTAGAGCAGGGGTTCCCAACCCCCAGGCCTGTTAGGAACCAGGCCGCATAGCAGAAGGTGAGTGGCAGGCGAGCAAGCAAAGCTTCATCTGCCGCTCCCCATCGCTCACATTACCACCTGAACCATCCCTCCCCCCCGATCCAAACCATGGAAAAGTTGTCTTCCACAAAACCGGTCCCTAGTGCCAAAAAGTTTGGGGCCCACTGGAGTCAAGGATAATTCTTGAATTCTGTCCCCTTAGATTTGTTAATATGATGAATTATGTTAAGTTTCCTAACTTAAAATTTGTTAATTTGTCAGTTTTAGTTCAGAAAGAGTCATTGTTTCTTCATAGGTTTTTGTTATTGTTACATCATTTGTTTTGATCCCTTCTTTCATAGTAGAAATGTTTCTCAAGTGTCTGGTGATGCTTGGATTTTCTTTCATATTAAAAAGTAAGGTTGGGCTTCCCTGGTGGCGCAGTGGTTGGGAGTTCGCCTGCTGATGCAGGGGACACGGGTTCGTGCCCCGATCCGGGAAGATCCCACATGCCGCGGAGCAGCTGGGCCCGTGAGCCATGGCCGCTGAGCCTGCGCGTCCGGCGCCTGTGCTCCGCAACGGGAGAGGCCACAACAGTGAGAGGCCACAACAGTGAGAGGCCCGCATACCGCAAAAAAAAAAAACCTTTTAAAAAAAAAAAAAAAAAAAGTAAGGTAGTTTGGGATTGACATGTGCACACTGCTATATTTAAAATGGATAACAAGGACCTACGGTATAGCACAGGGAACTCTGCTCAGTTATGTATATGTATAACTGAATCACTTTGCTATACACCTGTTAATCAACATTATTAGTCAACTATACTCCAATACAAAATAAAAATAAAAACTAACAAAAAAAAGAAAGCCTTGAGAAGTGCCTCAGTGCGGTGCTAATCTATTTATGCAGCAAAAATATAAAATAAATTCATCTGCTAGGCTCACAGCACCAAACTAAAAAAAAAAAAAAGTAAGGTAGACTTTTCAACAAGACTGCCAAGACAATTCACTGAGGTAAAGAATCATCTTTTCAACATGGTGTTAGGACAACTTGGATATCTGCATTCAAAAGAATGAAGTGGACCCTGCCCCTCACCATGTTACAGAACTTAAAGTAGACAAAAGGTTTAAATATAAGAATTAAAAGGATAAAACACTTAGAAAAAACTACAGGCATAAATATTCATGTCCTCAAATTAAGCAGTGATTTTTTGTTTGTTTGTTTTTATTCACCGCAAGGCTTGCGGGATGTTAGTTCCCCAGGAATTGAGCCTGCACCCCCTGCAGTGGAAGCACAGACCCCTAACCACTGGACCACCAGGGAATTCCCCTAGGCAGTGATTTCTTAGGTATAACACAGCACAAGTGTTACAAAAGAAAAAAATAGATAAATCAGACTTCATCAAAATTAAAAACTTCTTTGCTTCAAAGGACACTATCATACGGTGAAAAGGCAGTCCACAGAATGGGAGAAAATATATCTGATAAGGGATGGTATCCAGAATATATAAAGAACTCTCCAGCACAACACAGCAGCCTGGTTTTAAAATGGGCATTTAAAAAGATTTCTCCAAAGAAGATATACAAATGGGGCATATAAGCACATGACAAAACGGTCAGCATCATTAGTCAGGAAAATGCAAATTAGTCAGGAAAATGCAAATCAGAGCCACTTCACACCCACTAAAATAGCTATAATAAAACACATGGACAAAAACGTGTGTTAGTGAGAAGCTGCAACTCATACGTTATTGATGGGAATGTATCAATAAAATGGTGCAAATGCATTAGAATACAGTCTGGCAGTTCCCCAAAAAGTTAAATTCCACTCCTAGGTATATACTGAAGAGAACTGAAAATAATATGTCCACCCTAAAACTTGTACATGAATATTAATAGCAGCATTATTCATAATAGCCAAAAAGTGGGAACAACCCAAATGTCTATCATCTGATGAGCGGATAAACAAAATGTGATATATCCATAACGATGAATATTATTTTGCCATAAAAAGGAAGAGGAATGAAGTACTGACACATGCTACAACATAGATGAACCCGAAAACATTATGCTAAGTGAAATAAGCCCAACACAAAAGGCCACATATTGTATGCTTCCGTTTATAAGAACTGGTCCAAAATAAGCAAATCTTTAGAAACAAAGTAGATTTGTGATTTCCTGGAGCTGGGAAGGAGGAAGGAATGGGAAGTGACTAATGGGTAGAGGTGTTGGGGGGTGGTTGTTGACGAAAACACTCTGGAATTAGTGGTAGCGGTCACACAACTTTGGGAATATACTAAAACCACTGAACTGTACACTGCACAGGGGTGAACTTTACAGTATGTGAATTATGACTCAATTTTTAAAATAAGGCAGTTAAAAACAATGAGAAGGGCCCACTGATGTGGACTTCATATAAAAGACTAGAGCAAATGCCCTGTTCTTTTTAGGGAGTGTTAGTGGTTTGGGGTTTTTTCCCTGTGGAGCCACTTAGCTCTTACAGGCATAGCTAGTCTGCTACACCTGGTGAGTATAAGCTCACCTGCTGGTGTTCTGAGAGCTTGGATGGGAACGAAAGCTTAGAATGGAGGTGGGCGTGTCTCTGCTTGGCATGCAGAATTTACTGTTTCACCCTGGCACCTTTCCCCTGCCCTTTACTGTGCCTGAAGTCCTGAAGTGCAGAGCCTTTCTGTCGCTTTTCCTTTATGGTTGGTGGTGGTAGAGGAGCCGGAATCTCTCCGTGGGGGTAGGCGTGTGGTAGGGGAATGAATTGTAGAATTGAGGACTCAGTTGTCTGTTTCACTGACTCAACTGTTAATCATCTTCCCTGCTTTCCCCAGTATTTTGGTGCCCTTACTTCCTAGTCTTTTCTGCAATTAAGACATGTAAGTTTGCTTCTTATTTCTATATCCCCCTGCAAACCCTTCTTTCTTGACTTCGTTCTCCATTAAAACTGAGTTATTTTGCCTCTGATTTCTTTTTCCAAAAATGTCTTAACAGCTTTCATCTGCTGTTTTCTCCTTTCCTTTTTTGTCTTTGTTGATATATTGTCAGAAACAAAAATTTTTGAAGAGAATATAATGCCTGGGAAAGCAATCTAAATGTCCAACAAGGAATTTAACTTTGGCGGTGTATCCGTACCATGGAATACTAGAGTTTAAAAGAATGAAATAGAACTTTGTGTACTAACACTGAAAGCTGCTATTTGTTTAAAAGCAATACATTTATAGTTATATATTAAAAGTCTGGAACCTATCAAATTCCTCACAGTGTGCACCTGTGGATTTATAGTTCCTTTTACTTCCAATATTTCATATTTTGTATTTTTATTCTTTGTATGGTAAACATGATTTTTTAAATGTATAATATGAGTTTGTTTATGGTATATATATGTATAGATAATAGAGGTAAAATTGAAAACTAAATTGTGTAGCCGAGTGTCAGATAGAATATTTATTGATCTTATGCCAAAAATTATTTTAAATGGTAACCATTTGGAACTGAAATGTTTGTACATTGTGATATATAGGATTAAAAGTAAAACTTTCCTTAATTTGCTGTGTGAATATCAGACTGGTGCCTTTTTATGCTGTAATTATGTCTTCTACTTCCTTTCATCCAACTTGTTTGGCTTAGAAACCAAATAACAAATAATAATGATAACAGTAATAGTAGCTAAAAGCAATTACTGAATAGTACTTGGTAACTACATACCAAGCACTGTGCCAAGTGCTTTACGTTTTGGTTTAAATTCAGCCACACCACTTGCTTATCCAGCTTACAGTTTGTGTGTTAAGCTGAGAAAGCAGCAGAAAGATTCTCACTTAACTCTAAGTTTCATTTGATTCACAGACTTTCTGATAACTGTTTCTAGCTGCTCAGAGCCCTTTGCTGATTAATATTAGTGTTTCAGTTATATTCTGGTAAAGTGTTAATGCCAGATGCCTGGATTCTTTAGGTATGAAGCTACTTAGGTTTGAAATATGACTCATTTCAATTGTACTTGCTTATCCCCTAGAGGTCTTAAGGGTTTGAACTAGATGCAGTGTTTACAGTAGCTCTCTTAACCTGTAAGGTATGTGTACAGATTTCATGGAATTGGTTCAAATTAATGCAGACCTGAGGACATACTAATTGTCTGGGTAAAGTGTCCAGAGCTTTAATAGGATTTGCAAAGGAGTCCATTACTTATAAAAGGCCAAACACCTGAAATATCTGATCCTTTTCTTCTGGGTAGAGAGAGATAGTCCTAAATTTTTGTCATTAGTTTTTAGGAACCATTTCATGTGTTTATTATCATCAGCCATTTAAAATTATTCTTCAAAAAGCAGAACAAAAAACAAGGATGTGTAATTAGTGATGAAATATATACATGAGGAATATATATATATATATATACATATACACACACACACACAGACTAAAAGGCACCTTTTTGTCACTGGCTGGCTATCATCTCGTGTAAGGTTAGAGAAATGAACTAGTTCATCTCCAGGGTCCTTCTAGCTCCAAATGTCATGATTCTTTGTGAGTCCTACTGTTTGGAGATATTTTTCCACAGTGAAATTTTGCTGAGTTGAATTATGAGGTATCATTAAAAATCCCATAAAAAAGTTGAGGGTAACTAAGAATACCACCAGTTGTACTTATTACTAACTGTTCATAATTTCAAGCAGTTCCTTTATCAAATTCAAATATATCTGTTTCAGATATATGTGGTTAGTTTAGAAAAATGATTTCTAATTAAAAGTGACTACGTTTGTACTAATTAGCTTTTTTTGGGTTACATGTGTTAATTTTTTTTTTTTATTCTTCAATAGGGAAGTTTGGTTGGTTTAGTGGATTATCCAGATGATGAAGAGGAAGATGAAGAAGAAGAAACATCTCCCAGGAAGAGACCTCGTCTTGGCTCATAAAATATTTACTGGGGACCCTCAACATGTGGTTGTACAAAAATGCTGCAACTGTTCAGTGAGCTGAAAATCTGAATCAGAAAGCTTTCTCACTTGAACTTATAAATATACAAGGAATAGCAAAAGACACTCAGTATATCAGCTAGGAGAGTTTAGCTCTGTAAAAAAAAAAAAAAACAGGCTTCCCAGGAACTTGATCACTTGCTAGTAATTAATGGGTTTGCCTTTCAGGCTGTCAAAAAAAAAGTTAGTAACCAGAACCTGGGAGATAGCTTCTCAGCAAGGGAACTCTCAGGTTTTGGGACGGTTTAGGGGAGGGACAAAGTTGATAAAATAATCTTAATGCAGGGTTGCTCCAGGAGGGTTTCTGATTTAGAAACAGTTATAAAACTTCAGTTGCAAACCCAATAACATTACTTGTATAATGGTGCTGGCCATGTTGTTCTTTTAATCAGTTGCCTCTTTTTAAAAGAAATTTTTATGGAAAACAAGTTCAACTATCATAAAAAATGAAGTTAAGCTGTTGGGACCATTTCTTTGAAGATATAACAGAAATTCAGCCTTACTGGTAGGTAGAGGGAAATACACCCTGTATTACAGCACATGTTGAGTTTTCTACACCAGGAACTTTCAGTGTATATTTTGATGAAAACAAACAAGCTAGATTCAAAATGGGCAGTTTTGTTAATATAACTTTAAAATCAGCACTTTTAGAGATAACAGATGCCAAGAATCAGTATGGTAGTATTCCAAAATGATTTTCTCTAGAAATGGGAGTGGACTGAACAGAATGTTTTCAACTGCCTACCAGTACAATCTTTTGTGGAAGATACTTTGAAGTCACTTTCTGCTTTGTTAATAAAGTTGTCTCTCTCCAGAGCTGCAGGCAAGTTTTAAAGTGTAATTTGTAAAGACTAACATACAGAGAATAGTGCTGAATTAAGTGGCATTTAATATCTACAGGCCATTTTGATCCAAGAAGTTACTTCAGTGTCAGAGTATGCAGCACATGAAGCTTTTCCAAGAACTAACAAGGGTGTAATATGAAAGCTGCTTTTTTTTTAAGAATAAAAGCACATTCCATGTACGTAAATAAATTTAAAATAATAAACTGAGGCAAACAGTTAAGAGGTTTTATTTTTAGAACAGCAAGTTAACTGTAAATATTTTAATGTTAGTTTGCTCATCTATGATCTGAGATGCTGAAGTGAGAAAAACATCCCCCAAACTACAATTTAATGCATTGGGAAGAAAAAAAACCAAAAAACTAAAAATAGTAATTCCAGCTACAGCCTTCAGATCACCCTTGTAATGTGTTACGGGTCCATTTTTCCTGGAATAGCTTAAACTGAAGCAGTTTCCCCTGTTTTGGAGATTTTGTAGTTAATTTTAATTTTGGCTATTGTTTGGAAGATGGGCTGTCTGTGTAGATACGAAGTATAGTTTTTCCATAAAACAGATGTTTATTTTGTATTAAAAATACCACTGTACTTGTTTTACACCATTTGTATACATGTGGTGATATTAATGCTGACCTGTAAAATTCAGGAATTAAAATGTGACCCTGTAATTCTATGTTTGTTGCTTTTGTTTGGTTTGTTGTAAATATAAGTAAACTCCATTTTGAGATGTGTCCATTTTACAATATCTTTTTAAAGCCAGTAAGTTATCCATAGATATTTATTATAGACCACTGTGTCATACACCAATCTGAATGAAAGAATTCTAAACAAGGGTCAATTGCACATAGAAGGTATGCCTTGGACACATAAAGTCCCAGCACCAAAGCATCACAGCATTGGGCTGTTACCACCTCTTTGATTAAAGGTATGTATATTGAAAAAGACCTTCCACCTCATAAAGGCAAGTGAATCAGGATTTAAACCAAGAGCAGTAAAGTTACCATATGAATACATTTTCTTTCAAGCAAATTTTATCAAGCCCCTTCACTCTTCTTAGGTCTTATTAAATTTCTTCTTGGACTCTAATTAGGTCTTATTAAATTTCTTCTTGGACTCTAATAAGCCCAACCCTAAAGCGTTTCCCTATTTACTCTTGACTCTTCCTGATTAAGTAATTTTAAGTTCCAGTAGGAAGTATTATCTTTCTATATCTTACGAAGTTTCTTTAATTTTCCTTTCTGAAGAACTGCCACAAGTCTTTTAAATCATCATAGGAAACTTTTCTTATAGCAGAAATGTGAATGTTTTGTTGACAGGAAAACACTTTTCATGGTACAGATGCTCACCCACAATGATACGAAAACAAGACTTAAAAATAACCCTTGAAAGAATAACTAACTTAAGATTACACATTAGCTGCTGTCTTAAATGTCTACCCTCAGGCAGATCAAGATTTTTATCTTTATCTTCACTCAGTGAAGCAAGCTGGAGCCTACATTTGTATGCCTGAGGTTCTCTTAAAATTATATCTGTAAACATGTATGCAATATAGAAACTATTTTTAATAAAAAGCTACATGAACAGATTTCTATGTTTTAACCACTAGTTTTTCAACTTGTCCATCTGTGATGAAAATGTGACAAATATAAAGTGATGCTGAGTTTTCTCTGCACGTTGAAAGTTGGAACTAATGTAATTTTGGTATCCCTTTTAAAAAACTTATAACGATAGATTTAAGGAGATAAAATGGAATTGTAAGTTACACTCAGGAGTGGCTCGTAACTAGAAAAGAGGGTGCTTATGGGATGACACAACACAGGAAGCTTCTGGAAGGAAGGTTTCTCTCCTACTATTTCTGGTTATTTTTTAGCAAATGGACAACAGAACACTACCCGGGATCACTTCACACACACAAGACCTACACCCATGGCAGAATTCAGGTCAACAGGCTCAGGCAATTGTTCCTTTATCTGTTTTAATGGTAGCTCTTCTAGAAAGAATAATAGAGTATTTTTAACATCCCCACGTCTATTTTTGAAGTCCTGTTTGCGCCTGCCTCGATGTGGGATGCTAAAATCTGTCCACCACCACCCCAGAGAACCACTCTTTTCATTAGATTGATCACCCTATACCTGTCCACCCACAGCTACTCTAACTCCCCCAGTAGTTTCCACACAGCAGCCACACATCTTTTTTAAATGAACATTTTCATCATGAACCTTCCCTTCTTTTAAAAGTTCAGTGACTTCCAACTGCCACTATAAAATGTTTAAAACCCTCACATTCCCTACAAGCCTTGCAAATCAGCACCCTACCTATCTCCAATTCTGCGTGCTAACCCCCTCCCCTCATTCTGTCTGTATGCTAGCCATACTGACAGCCGCAGGACCCTGTTTATGATAAAACACTGCCCTTTTCCCTTCTAACAAACACTTGGCTCTTCACTTGGCCCCAGGAAAGCAGGGACCCTGTCGATCTACTAGGCTACTGTATCCTTAGCATGCAACACAGTGCTTAGCACAAACAATGAATGAACGAACGCACTATCAGTTAGCTTTCTATTCCTTCTCTCCATGAGAGAACATTATTCAGAAACTTGTATTGAACTGGTCAGCATAAGTAACTGCCTTCCCCGCCACCCTTTACGTCAAATGTTTAATAAAATAGTAACAATAAGATTATATTTGCATTTGCAAACACAAGTATTTGAAACTAACAGGCTCTGTTTAAGGATTAAATAATTTATTTTTAAGAAATTTTGAACTGCTTTGCTAAATTGTTCTTAAAATTACTTATTAATAACTTCTTCTTTAAGTTTCTCTGCAAGCAATCTCCTCTTTAGTAATGTTTGCTTCTCCTCTGCTGTCATTTCTGGTTTCTCTGTCATTTCCTTAAAAAAAAAAAAGAAAAGAAAAAAAATTGGCTACAGTAGAATACGATGGGTTCATTTTCTAAAATTCCTAACATACTGCCTTGAACAAATATTAGAACATTCAGTAAATTTTTTTAAAAAGCCACACACGGACTGAGTACCCTAAATCTCTTCTTTGTAAAAAGCTCTTCTTGGGGAAGCCTTTTAGAGGTGGTGGCTAGGGTACTGATGCTGCTCTATGATAAGATATTTCAAAAGGCTCAGGTAAAACGGACGGCTGACCCTTCAGTGCTCAGAGCAGGGCAAGTAAAGAATCATAAAACTGCTACCATTTCTACTTCACAAAATCCTCCTATCACAACCATCTCACTGCCTAGAAAAGACTTATTATCAGGTGCTACACTAATAAGGAGGTTAATATGAATAGATCTACAAGAGCACATATGTTGATTTTGAGAATCCCACCCGTAGATTTGCAAAGTTCCTCATACTAGAGCTAGCCATACCTCTACCTCCCCAGCAGGTTTTCCTTTCTGCTCCGAATTTTGTATGTGCTTAGTCCTCATATCCTTTCTCATGGACATCAACTTATCTCTCTTCTGCTTCAGATAGTGTTCTCGTTGCCGGAGCTCTTCTGTTCCAAGTGTTGATAAATTCTGGGTCAAATAAGAGAAGGAAAAATCAAGTCTGCATAAGTGGCACAGATACCCACTGACTGATTAAATTAGAAGTTTGAGTCCAAGACCGCAACAAAAGCCAAGTGTGTATGGCTGTTTACATTGTTTGTTCACAGTACTTTATCACTTTGCTCATAGTTCTTAAAAAGCAATCTTTTTTACTTACTGCTATTGGTCCCTCAATGTTTGCATGTTCAAAGCCAGGAATCTTCAGGTCTTTTTGTGGGAGGGAGGAACTTTCAGGCAACGTTTCCAGCTTTCTTGTCAAAGCTTGTACTGACTGATCAGCAGAATGCCCTTTAACTTCTGGCAGTAATCAGACAGAGACCAATTAGAATATTATAAGAAATATTAAGTTACTACACTAGGTTCACCAAAATGAGCTAGTGGTAATAATACTTTGGTCTTTCTCACACTCATTCACTCAGCATGCATTGATTCAGTGCCTACATTGTGCTAGGCACTGGGTGAGAACAATAAATGTGGTCCCTGTCCTCAAGGAGCTTGAACTACAGTTCTTGTGAATAATGACATTTTAACAAATAAATACCAAGCTCCTGCTGTTTGGTACTATAGCTACAAAAAGATATAATTCTTGTCTAAAGATTAGAACTGCAGTAAAATGTAATACAAGGTTGCCATACAAGCCAAATAAACAGTGCACTAAAATCCCTTACTAACAATGTAATTGGCTTTCAAACTTTTGCTTGCAGGCAAAAACTGTAATAAGCTATAATTTTTTGTATTGGAGGAATAAGTGCCAGTAATATCAACAATTTGTACTACATACTGAAGATAACTATAAACCTACTAACATTTTAAAAATGAAGATTTTAAAGTAAGTAGAACAGGGAGATCAGCTTGGTGCTTTGTGATGACATAGAGGGATGGGATAGGAAGGGTGGGTTGGAGACTCAACAGGGAGGGGATATGGGGATATATGTATACATATAGTTGATTCACTTTATTGTACAGCAGAAACTAACACAACATTATAAAGCAATTATACTCCAATAAAGATGTAAAAAACTACATAAATAAATACAGTAAGTAGAACCTGGAAGTGGATATAACATGAGTACTCAGTACCTTCCAGTTATTTGGTAACTGTGCCAAGAGACAGGATTAACATGCTAATTGCTTTTGAGACATTTTTTATTATAAGATAAGGTGGGGTTTTTTAAGATAAAACATTTTCACTGTAATACATGGACTATGAAAGACAGCTGGTGAGACAAGCAAAGACATAAAAATAATGCCAAGAACTAAAAGCATCATGGGAGAACATGATATTCATGTCTCTAAATGATTAAAAATCCAGCACGGTAAAACCAGAAATAGAACTTTGCAGGAGCAAGAAACTTGCCCAAGGATCACTGCTTTAGCACAGGGTGAGTGGACTGACTGCAGTGCCAGGGAAGTTAGAAGAAGAAAAAGCTCTTCAGGCTCTTGGACAGAAAGGGAAGTCTCCCTGGAAGAGATGAGGCTGCCGCTAACACTCCAACCAACCTAGACAGGGAGCTAGCTCAGAACTAACTTAAAACAGAAATGAAGATGAGCTTCAACAAGTTGGTCAAAATATGCAGACAAAATTAAACATGCCATTCATATATGATGGTGACTTTAAGCAGTGGTGGGCTTAGCCCCCAAATATGGAACCACAGAGCTGGGGACAAGACAGTAAAATTCTGCAGAGGGGGGAATCCCAGGCACATAAGCATTTATATTCAATTCATGTACTTGGTCTGGACAGTTCCTTGAGTTTGTTGGTTATGAACACCTTTTATATTCTAACTAGAGAGAAAAGTACCTGAAGCCAAAATACTTAACTTCTCTGATTTCTAAGAATGGAGAATCGGAAAGCCAGCTAGCTTAAAGAAAGATCATCTCAACACTGGCAACCCTGCGTCAATCTGAGAACAGATGCTATCCATTTCCAGCAGAAACCAGGGAAAGACAAGAGCAAAGGGATAAGCAGGAGGTCAAACACCTTTATGATTCCTCCCACATTAGGCCTTTCTCATGGGCACTTTGTATGCAGTGATTGCCCGTAATATCAAATATACTCATTTTTCTAAAAAAATAGAATAGTTTTTAAAAATTAAAATCGTTACTTTTGAAATTATCTGCCAGTTTCTCTACCGCTAATGTGCATAACTGAGTTACAAATGGCTTGAGATTAAGTTTTCTATAATAGTTTCACTTAATAGATAAGCAAATGTATTCAAATTATGTCAGACACAAGATTAGAACAGTATATGTACTTAGGTCTATATAAAACAAAAAGCTAAGTTTGGGCCAGCAAATTTTAAAAGCGCTCAAACAAATCTAAAGCAGGTGCTTTCACAGACATAATTCAAATGAGGTTATTCTACTCAGAACCTGCAGAATATGAGAAAAGAAAAGGAATTATTAGATTTGCTAGGAAGGAAAAAGCCAGATAACTTCATAAACCTGCTTCTGTTTCATATGCCCCATTGTTTTATCAACTAAGCATTTAGATACTTACAACACTGGATACACAACAAACCTATCTATCTCAATTATAAAACTTCTACAAAGTGTAGAAAAACACAAGATTTGGAGTCAGAAGACCAAGGTAAGTCACAGTTTCACTATTTAAGAGCTCAGTGATTTTGGACCTCATTCAAGTTCCTTGAATTTCTTGTTTTAAAAAAATAAAAGAAAAATAAGGACCATAATATCTACCTCACAGAGTTATGCATTTTTTTAATTGATAAAAGGACATGTACCTAAAAACCACAGAAATCCATAAAAAAATGAAGTAAATTCATGATCATGATTTAAGTTCTGTTTCAGAATTACCTGTCTTCTTATAAAGGAAATCAGAAAACATATATTGAAAATGATTCACTGCATAGTGAACAAGATCATCCACTAACATTTCCCACAAGGATTCTCATCAATTTTGGTTTCAACAATAGTTTCTGACAACTTCTAGATAAATTGGCTACCTGTTGTTTTCTAATTGTGTTTTAATTCACTAGGAAAATATTATCTTTCCCTGTTCAGCTTCTAACTCTCAAACACCATGTGATTATGGTCAAGGAAGAGAGTACCAAATGTTACGTGAACATACCTTGAATGCTGTGGTCATGGCATAAAGCCTGGGGGCTTCCCCAAGGAATTTTGATCACAGCTCTGGGTTCCAAGCTTCACTTAGAAATTTGGGGGCTACGCCCTCTCTGTCAGCTATCTCCTACAAGCAACCACTTTAGCTAAATTCACAAAGAACATTAAATACCAATGGCCATATTTTGAGGGTGAAGTATGTATGAGAAAGTAACACACTCTTTACAGTGTTTATGTATTCATATTATTCAGAAATTTCAGTACATTTCAAACTTACCTGAGGGTGGGTGTGCAAAATGTTCACCATCCCCTTGGGAATTATTCATTTTTGCAGTTTCATTGGCATGCATCGGAGGCTCTTCTGTTTTAGCCTCTGATAGCTTCAGGAATCAACAATATAATTTAAAAAATACTTTAGATTAATTCTGAATAATTCACTACTTAAGGGATTCATACACATTAGTTTAAAAAATTATTGTCTACTGAATGGATAATAAATCAGAGATTCTATTTTTCCAAAGTTTTTAAGATGTTTCCACCATTTTTTATCTTCTACTTTTTGAGGTAGGTAAACATTCTCATTTCCAATCATGCAGTGCTAAGAATAACTAGTTTGGTTAAGACTTTGGATTCAGAAAGAAGTGAGTTCAAACCTAGGTTTCACTCTTACTACTCATGTGACCTTGACCAAGACACCAAGAAACACTCTAAAAGAAATAAAATCACTGATTAATAAGGTGCTTTTTCACTTCAAATAATCTAAAAAATATAATAATAATACCACTGCTATGATATGCCTGAAGCAACCACAAACTGGTTTACAAGTAGACCTCATTTTATTGCACTTCAATTTATTGTGTTTCACAGACATCCTGTTTTTTTACAAATTGAAGGTTTGTGGCAACTCTGCATCAAGCAAGTCTATCAGTGTCATTTTTCCAACAGCATTGCTCACTTCATGTCTCTGTGTCACATTTTGGTAATTCTTGCAATATTTCAAATTTTCATTATTATATATGTTATAGTGATCAGGGATCAGTAATCTTTGATGTTACTATTGTAACTGTTTGGGGGCACCACAAACCAAACCCGTGTAAGACGGTGAAACTTGATAGATGAAAGTTGTGTGTGCTCTAACTGCTCCACTGACCACTTGTCCCCTCATTTCTCTCCCTCTCCTCAGACCTCCCTATTCCCTGAGACACAAGAATGTTGAAATTAGGCCAATTAATAAACCTACAGTGACCTCTAAGTGTTCAAGTGAAAGGAAGAATCACGGGTCTCTCACTTTAAATCAAAAGCTAGAAATGATTAAGCTTAGTGAGGAAGGCATGTCGAAAGCTGAGATAGGAGAGACCTTCAAGATGGCGGAAGAGTAAGACATGGAGATCACCTTCCTCCCCACAAATACATCAGAAATACATCTACATGTGGAACAACTGCTACAGAACACTGGCAGAAGACCTCAGACTTCCCAAAAGTCAAGAAATTCCCCATGTACCTGGGTAGGACAAAAGAAAAAAGAAAACACAGAGACAAAAGAATAGGGACGGGACCTGCACCTCTGGGAAGGAGCTGTGAAGGAGGAAAAGTTTCCACACACTAGGAAACCCCTTCACTGGCGGAGATGGGGGGTGGCAGAGGGGAAGCTTCGGAGCCACGGAGGAGAGCACAGCAACAGGGGTGCAGAGGGCAAAGGAGTGGGGTTGGCTGCATGAACACAGCCTGAAGGGGCTAGTGCGCCACAGCTAGATGGGAGGGAGTCTGGGAAAAAGTCTGGAGCTGCCTAAGAGGCAAGCGACCCTTGTTTCCGGGTACATGAGGAGAGGGAATTCAGAGCACCGCCTAAATGAGCTCCCGAGACGGGCCCAAGCCACGGCTATCAGAGGCGACACCAGAGACGGGCATGAGACGCTAAGGCTGCTGCTACCGCCACCAAGAAGCCTGTGTGTGAGCACAGGTCACTATCCACACCCCACTTCCGGGGAGCCTGTGCAGTCCGCCACTAACAGGGTCCCGTGATCCAGGGGCAACTTCCCCGGGAGAACACACGGCGCGCCTCAGGCTGGTGCAACATCACTCCAGCCTCTGCCACCCCAGGCCCGCCCCGCACTCCGTGCCCCTACCTCCCCGCCCCCACCGGCCTGAGTGAGCCACAGCCCCCGAATCAGCTGCTCCTTTAACCCAGTCCTGTCTGAGCAAACAACAGACGCCCTCAGGCGACCTACACACAGAGGCAGGGCCAAATCGAAAGCTGAACCCCTGGGCTGTGCGAGCAAAGAAGAGAAAGGGAGGGATTCCCTGGTGGCGCAGTGGTTGAGAGTCTGCCTGCCTATGCAGCAGACATGGGTTTGTGCCCTGGTCCGGGAGGATCCCACATGCCCCAGAGCGGCTGGACCCGTGAGCCATGGCCACTGAGCCTGCGCATCCGGAGCCTGTGCTCCGCAATGGGAGAGGCCACAGCAGTGAGAGGCCCTAGTACCGCAATAAATAAATAAATAAATAAATACATAAGAAGAGAAAGGGAAATCTCTCCCATCAGCCTCAAGAGCAGCGGATTAAATCTCCACAATCAACTTGATGTACCCTGCATCTGTGGAATACCTGAATAGACAACGAATCATCCCAAATTGAGACAGTGGACATTGGGAGCAATGATTTTTTTTTTCCTTTTTTCTTATTCTGAGTGTGTATGTGTATGCTTCTGCGTGTGATTGTCTGTATAGCTTTGCTTTTACCATTTGTCCTACGGTTCTGTCTGTCCGTTTTTTGGGGGGGTTTTTTAGTATAGTTTTTAGCACTTGTTATCATTGGTGGACTTGTGTTTTGGTTTGGTTGCTCTCTTCTCTCATTTTATTATTTTTTTTAATTATTATTTTTTACTTTAATAACTTTATTTTATATTATTTTTTAATTTATTTTCTTCTTTCTTTCTTTCTTTCTACCTTTTATTCTGAGCCGTGTGGATGACAGGGTCTTGGTGCTCTGGCCGGGTGTCAGGCCTGTGCCTCTGAGATGGGAGAGCCGAGTTCAGGACATTGACCCACCAGAGACCTCCCAGCTCCACGTAATATCAATCGGCGAGAGCTCTCCCAGAGATCTCCATCTCAACGCCAAGACCCAGCTCCACTCAACAACCAGCAAGCTACAGTGCTAGACACCCGATGCCAAACAACTAGCAAGACAGGAACACAACCCCACCCATTAGCAGAGAGGCTGCCTAAAATCATAAGGTCACAGACACCCCAAAACACACCACCAGACTCGGTCCTGCCCACCAGAAAGACAAGATCCACTCTCATCCACCAGAACACAGGTACCAGTCCACTCCACCAGGAAGCCTCCACAACCCAATGAACCAACCTTAGCCACTGGGGGCAGACACCAAAAACAACGGTAACAACGAACCTGCGGCCTGCGAAAAGGAGACCCCAAACATGGTAAGTTAAGCAAAATGAGAAGACAGAGAAACACACAGCAGATGAAGGAGTAAGGTGAAAACCCACCAGACCTAACAAATGAAGAGGAAATAGGCAGTCTACCTGAAAAAGAATTCAGAATAATGATAGTAAAGATGATCCAAAATCTTGGAAATAGAATGGAAAAAATACAAGAAACATTTAACAAGGAACTAGAAGAACTAAAGAGCAAACAAACAGTGATGAGCAACACAATAAATGAAATTAAAAATTCTCTAGAAGGAATCAATAGCAGAATAACTGAGGCAGAAGAACGGATAAGTAACCTGGAAGATAAAATAGTGGAAATAACTACTGCAGAGCAGAATAAAGAAAAAAAAAATGAAAAGAATTGAGTACAGTCTCAGAGACTTCTGGGAAAACATTAAATGCACCAACATTCGAAGTATAGGGGTCCCAGAAAAACTAGAGAAAAAGAAAGGGACTGAGAAAATATTTGAAGAGATTATAGTTGAAAACTTCCCTAATATGGGAAAGGAAATAGTTAATCAAGTCCAGGAAGCACAGAGAGTCCCATACAGGATAAATCCAAGGAGAAACACGTCAAGACACATATTAATCAAACTATCAAAAATTAAATACAAAGAAAAAATATTAAAAGTAGCAAGGGAAAAACAACAAATAACATACAAGGGAATTTCCATAAGGTTAACAGCTGATCTTTCAGCAGAAACTCTGCAATCCAGAAGGGAGTGGCAGGACATATTTAAAGTGATGAAACAGAAAAACCTACAACCAAGATTACTCTACCAAGCACGGATCTCATTCAGATTCAACAGAGAAATTAAAACCTTTACAGACAAGCAAAAGCTAAGAGAATTCAGCACCACCAAACCAGCTTCACAACAAATGCTAAAGGAACTTCTCTGGGCAGGAAACAAAAGAGAAGGAAAAGACCTGCAAAACCAAACCCAAAACAATTAAGAAAATGGTAATAGGAACATACATATCGATAATTACCTTAAATGTAAATAGATTAAAAGCTCCAACCAAAAGACATAGACTGGCTGAATGGATACAAAAACAAGACCCGTATATATGCTATCTATAAGACACCCACATCAGACCTAGGGACACATACAGACTGAAAGTGAGGGGATGGAAAAAGATATTCCATGCAAATGGAAGTGAAAAGAAAGATGAAGTAGCAATTCTCATATCAGACAAAATAGACTTTAAAACAAAGACTATTACAAAAGACAAAGAAGGACACTACATAATGATCAAGGGATCGATCCAAGAAGAAGATATAACAATTGTAAATATTTATGCACCCAACATAGGAGCACCTCAACATATAAGGCAAATGCTAACAGCCATAAAAGGGGAAATCGACAGTAACACAATCATAGTAGTGGACTTTAACACCCCACTTTCACCAATGGACAGATCATCCAAAATGAAAATAAATAAGGAACACAAGCTTTAAATGATACATTAAACAAGATGGACTTAATTGATATTTATAGGATATTCCATACCAAAACAACAAAATACACTTTCTTCTAAAGTGCTCATGGAACATTATCCAGGATAGATCATATCTTGGGTCACAAATCAACCCTTTGTAAAATTAAGAAAATTGAAATCGTATCAAGTATCTTTTCTGACCACAATGCTATGAGACTAGATATCAATTACAGGAAAAAAATCTGTAAAAAATACAAACACATGGAAGCTAAACAATACACTACTTAATAACCAAGAGATCACTGAAGAAATCAAAAAATACCTAGAAACAAATGACATGAAAACATGATGACCGAAAACCTATGGGATGCAGCAAAAGCAGTTCTAAGACAGAAATTTACAGCAATACACTCCTACCTTAAGCAACAAGAAATGTCACAAATAAACAACCTAACCTTACACCTAAAGCAATTAGAGAAATAACAAAAAAAAAAAACCCCAAAGTTAGCAGAAGGAAAGAAATCATAAAGATCAGATCAGAAATAAATGAAAAAGAAATGAAGGAAACAATAGCAAAGATCAATAAAACTAAAACCTGGTTCTTTGAGAAGATAAACAAAATTGATAAACCATTAGCCAGACTCATCAAGAAAAAAAGGGAGAAGACTCAAGTCAATAGGATTAGAAATGAAAAAGGAGAAGTAACAACTGACACTGCAGAAATACAAAGGATCATGAGAGATTACTATAAGCGACTATATGCCAATAAAATGGACAACCTGGAAGAAATGGACAAATTCTTAGAAATGCACAAACTTGTGAAACTGAACCACAAAGAAACAGAAAATATAAACAGACCAATCACAGGCACTGAAATTGCGACTGTGATTAAAAATCTTCCAACAAACAAAAGCCCAGGACCAGAGGGCTTCACAGGCAAATTCCATCAAATATGTAGAGAAGAGCTAACACCTATCCTTCTCAAACTCTTCCAAAATATACCAGAGAGAGGAACACTCCTAAACTCATTCTACGAGGCCACCATCACCCTGATACAAAAACCAGACAAAGATGTCACAAAGAAAGAAAACTACAGGCCAATATCACTGATGAACATAGATGCAAAAATCCTCAACAGAATACTAGCAAACAGAATCCAACAGCACATTAAAAGGATCATACACCATGATCAAGTGGGGTTTATCCCAGGAATGCAAGGATTCTTCAATATATGCAAATCAATCAATGTGATACACCATATTAACAAACTGAAGAATAAACACCATATAATCATCCCAATAGATGCAGAAAAAGCTTTTGACAAAATCCAACACCGATTTATGATAAAAAACCCTCCAGAAAGTAGGCACAGAGGGAACTTACCTCAACATAATAAAGGCCATATATGACAAACCCACAGCCAACATTGTCCTCAATGGTGAAAAACTGAAACCATTTCCTCTAAGATCAGGAACAAGACAAGGTTGCCCACTCTCACCACTATTTTTCAACATTGCTTTGGAATTTTTAGCCACAGCAATCAGAGAAGATAAAGAAATAAAAGGAATCTAAATTGGAAAAGAAGAAGTAAAGCTGTCACTGTTTGCAGATGACATGATACTATACATAGAGAATCCTAAAGATGCTACCAGAAAACTACTAGAGCTAATCAATGAATTTGGTAAAGTAGCAGGATACAAAATTAATGCACAGAAACCTCTTGCATTCCTATACACTAACAATGAAAAATTAAGGAAACACTCCCATTTACCAATGCAAAAAGAATAAAACACGTAGGAATAAACCTACCTAAGGAGACAAAAGACCTGTATGCAGAAAACTGTAAGACACTGATGAAAGAAATTAAAGATGATACAAACAGATGGAGAGATATACCATGTTCTTGCATTGGAAGAATCAACATTGTGAAAATGACTATACTACCCAAAGCAATCTACAGATTCAATGCAATCCCTATCAAACTACCAATGGCGTTTTTCACAGAACTAAAACAAAAAATTTCACAATTTGTATGGAAACACAAAAGACCCCGAATAGCCAAAGTAATCTTGAGAAAGAAAAACGGATCTGGAGGAATCAGGCTCCCTGACTTCAGAGTATACTACAAAGGTACAGTAATCAAGACAGTATGGTACTGGCACAAAAACAGAAACATGGATCAATGGAACAGGATAGAAAGCCCAGAGATAAGCCCACGCACATATGGTCACCTTATTTTTGATAAAGGAGCCAAGAATATATACAATGGAGAAAAGACAGCCTCTTCAGTAAGTGGTGCTGGGAAAACTGGACAGCTACATATAAAAGAATGAAATCAGAACACTCTCTAACACCATACACAAAAATAAACTCAAAATGGATTAAAGACCTAAATCTAAGGCCAGACACTATAAAACCCTTAGAGGAAAACATAGGCAGAACACTCTATGACATAAATCACAGCAAGATCCTTTTGACCCACCTCCTAGAGAAACGGAAATAAAACCAAAAATAAACAAATGGGACCTAATGAAACTTCAAACCTTTTGCACAGCAAAGGAAACCATAAACAAGACAAAAAAACAACCCTCAGAATGGGAGAAAATATTTGCAAATGAAGCAACTGACAAAGAATTAATCTCCAAAATTTACACGCAGCTCATACAGCTCAATATCAAAAAAACAAACAACCCAATCCAAAAATGCACAGAAGACCTAAGTAGACATTTCTCCAAAGAAGATATACAGATTGCCAGCAAACACATGAAAGAATGCTCAACATCATTAATCTTTAGGGAAATGCAAATCAAAACTACAATGAGGTACCACCTCACAGCAGTCAGAATGGCCATCATCAAAAAATGTACAAACAATAAATGTGGAGAAGGTGTGGAGAAAAGGGAACACTCTTGCACTGCTGGTGGGAATGTATATTGATACAGCCACTATGGAGAACAGGAGGTTCCTTAAAAAACTAAAAATAGAACTACCATATGACCCACAATCCCACTATTGGGCATATACCCTGAGAAAACCATAATTCAAAAAGTCATGTACCACAATGTTCATTGTAGCTCTATTTACAATAGCCAGGACATGGAAGCAACCTAAGTGTCCATCAACAGACGAATTGCTAAAGAAGATGTGGCACATATACAATGGAATATCACTCAGCCATTAAAAAAAAAACGAAATTGAGTTATTTCTAGTGAGGTGGATGGACCTAGAGTCTGTCATACAGAGTGAAGTATGTCAGAAAGAGAAAAACAAATACCGTAGGCTAACACATATATATGGAATCTAAAAAAAAAAAGTGGTCACGAAGAACATAGAGGCAGGACGGGAATAAAGACGCAGACCTACTAGAGAATGGACTTGAGGACACAGGGAGGGGGAAGGGTAAGCTGGGACAAAGTGAGAGAGTGGCATGGACACATATACACTACCAAATGTAAAATAGATAGCTAGTGGGAAGCAGCCGCATAGCCCAGGGAGACCAGCTCGGTGCTTTGTGACCACCTAGAGGGGTGGGATAGGGAGGGTGGGAGGGAGGGAGACGCAAGAGGGAGGAGATATGGGGATATATGTATATGTATAGCTGATTCACTTTATTATAAAGCAGAAACTAACACACCATTGTAAAGCAATTACACTCCAATAAAGATGTTAAGAAAAAAGGAAGCTGAGATAGGCCAAAGGTTAGGCCTCTTGTACCAAACAGTTAGCCAAGTTGTGAATGCAAAGGAAAAGCTCTTGAAGGAAATTAAAAGTGATACTCCAGTTAACACATGAATGATAAGAAAGTGAAACAGCCTTATTGCTGATATGGAGAAACTCTTAGTGATCTGGATAAAAGATCAAACCAGCCACAACACTCCCTTAAGCCAAAGCCTAATCCAGAGCAAGCCTTTAACTCTCTTCAGTTCAAGCCTTTAACTCTCTTCAGTTCAAGCCTTTAACTCTCTTCAGTTCTATGAAGGCTGAGAGACGTGAGGAAGATGCAGAAGAAGAGTGTGAAACTAACAGAGGGTGGTTCATGCGGCTGAAGGAAAGAAGCTATCTCTGTAACACAAGAGCACAGGATGAGGCAGCAAGTGCTTATGCAGAAGCTGCAGCAAGCTATCCAGAAGATCTCACTAACAGAATTAATGAAGGTGGCTACACTAAACAACAGATTTTCAATGCAAATGAAACAGCCTACTACCGGAAGGAGAGGCCATATAGGACTTTCCTAGCTGGAGAGGATAAGTCAGTGCCTGGCTTTAAAGCTTCAAAGGACAGGTTCTCTTATTAGGGGCTAATGCAGCTGGTGACTTGAAGTTGAAGCCAATGCTCATTTACTGTTCTGATCATAAGGCCCTTAAGAATTATGCTAAATCTACTCTCCCTGTGCTCTATCAATGGAACAACAAAGCCTGGATTACAGCACATCTGTTTACAACATGGTTTACTGAATATTTGAAGCCCACTGTTATGATCTACTCCTCAGAAAAAAAAAGATTCCTTTCAAAATATTAACTACTCATTGGCAATGCACCTGGATACCCAAGAGCTCTGATGGAGGTGTACAACAAGATTCATGTTGTTTTCATGCCTGCTACACAACATCCGTTCTACATCTCATGGATCAAGGAGTAATTTCAACTTTCAAGTCTCATTCTTTAAGCAATACATTTCGTAAGGCTATAGCTGCCATAGATAATGATTTCTCCAATGGATCTGGGCAAAGTCAATTGAAATCCTTCTGGAAAGGATTCACAATTCTAGATGCCATTAAGAACATTCATGATTCATGGAAAGAGGTCAAAATATGAACATTAACAGGAATTTAGAAGAAATTGATTCCAACCCTCATGGATGACTTAGAGGGCTTCAAGATTTCAGTGGAGGAAGTTTTGCAGATGTGGAGGAAACAGCAAGAGAACCAGAATTAGAAGGGGAGCCTGGAGATGTGCCTGAATTGGTGCATTCTCATGATAAAACTTGAATGGATGAGGAGTTACTTCTTATGGATGAGCAAAGAGAGTGGTTTCTTGAGATGGAATCTATTCCTGGGGAAGATGCTGTGAAGATTATTGAAATGACACCAAAGGATTTAGAATATTACACAAATTTAGTTGATAAAGTAGCAGCCAGGTTTGAGAAGATTGACTCCAATTTGGAAAGAAGTTTTACTGTGGGTAAGATGCCATCAAACAGCACTTCATGCTACTGTGAGATTGTTCATGAGAGGAAGACTCAAATAATGCGACAAACTTCATTGTTGTCTTATCTTAAGAAACTGCCACATCCACCCCAACCTTCAGTAACCACCACCCTGGTCAGTCAGCAAAAAGATTACAGCTTGCTGAAGGTTCAGATGATGGTTAGCATTTTTTAGCAATAAAATAGTATTTTTCTTTTTCCTCTTTGGCCGCACCACACAGCATGTGGGATCTTAGTTCCCCGACCAGGGATCGAACCGGCAGCCCCTGCAGTGGAAGTGCAAAGTCTTAACCTTCCTTTGTACATACGTACATTGTTTTTTTAGACATAATGCTACTGCACAATTAATAGACTACAGTATAGTGTAAACATAACCTTTATATGCACTGGGAAACCAAAATACTTTTGTGACTTATTTCATTGCCATCTTCGCTTTATTGCAATAGTCTAGAACCGATCTCACAACATCTCTGAGGTATGCCTGTATTCCCATTTCTAAAATGGGATACTATATTTAAACCAAAGAGATCGTTTAAATCTTGGAAAGAACCAAGTAAACTGATACTTCATTTTTCCTTAAAAACAGGAAAATCCAATCACATGTAACTTTTCAGGTAATTCATGAATACCTAAATCATAAGTCTCTATATGTTGAGTGATGGAAACATGAAGACTGAAATTATTATCAGCTCTACTTTTGTGTGTTTGAAAATTTCCATTAAAAGAAGTCTAAAAAAACCATACACTCCAAAACATATTATTATTCAAGAAGCCTGATATAGTTTATATATAAATCAGAAAGTCAATACTACTGTCTTTTTGTGTGTGTGTCTGTGGCCACATCGCCTGGCCTATGGGATCTTAGTTCCCCAACCAGGGATCAAACCGGCACCGCCTGCCGTGGAAGTGCGAAGTCTTAACCTCTGGACCACCAGGGAATTCCCAGTACTACTGTCTTCTGAGAGCAGTTTTGAACGAGTTTCTGTTCTATACTCCTACATTAAAAAAGATTATTATCTATGAATTTCACCTCCATTTACTAAAAGGAGATTTACTCAAAGATACATAAATCCCCTCTAAATCCTAAAACATCTCTCTTTTGCTCTTCATTGGTTACCTTGGAGTAAAATAGGCTTTTTCAAATATAGTAAATGATACAAGCAGGTATCACAGTCATTGAAGGGAAAAAAGGAAAATGACTTTCAAGCAACTGAGAATTAGTTTATATTAGGTTTCACTCTCCCTTCAGGGAGATTTGAGAAAATGTGGAAAGAGAAGCAGCTAGAAAAGGGGGGAGGAAAAAATAAATATTATCTTCCCTCACCTCAGCCAGATACATGTTTAATTGATCCTTAGGAAGGATTAGGCCCTTTATGGAAACAGTTCTTAATGAAAGAGGAGTATGCCAGGAAATGTGAAACTGAATCATTCTGCTTAAAGCTGGCAATGTTAAAGTCTACAAGGGACCCTCAGTATTAACTGCAGATGCTGTTTCAAAATAGTAAAGGAATCAAGGCAGGTGGGGAAGTAAAATGTTTTTCTTCATCTTCTTTTATTCATAAAATTAAGGGGAATTTCTATTAAAAATTCCCCAAAATATGAATGGTATTACATACAGTTTTTTTGGAGTGAACAATCTCATTCTTTATCGGGAATTTAAAAGGTAGGTCGCTGGATGAATTATAAAGTGAATAAAGTTATAAAGTTAAGTATAAATGCTCAGAATTGCCAAGAAAATATAAATACTCTGTGGAACTGTGTTGTTCCACCTAAGCTTAAACTTTAATAGAAAACCCAGGTGTAAACCTAAGAGATAACAGCAATGAAATATTTCTATGATATTAATATGTTTTGTAGGCACCTGCTTTTTACTCTTTCTTTCTTCCTCCTGGTCATATTCTTCTTTCGATTTTCTGAAATATACAAAAATAAAGTAGAAAAGTAAACTTTCTCTTTTGGTCAAAGAACAAATATTCAACAAGAAACATGCTAACCTAAGCTTACAATATGTGCAAGAAATTTTGGAAACAAAGATGGAAATAATCAGGCTTAACTTAAAGCAGCTTACAATCAACTGAGAAAGACATACATAGGCATAAACAGCATAATATAGTTAGCCACATAAAATACAGGTTTACCTATGTCCTCTGGAGATGTGAAGGACCCCTAGCTGAACAAAGATCAACAGGTTTGAAATCCTAAACCCAAATCTGAATGGCAAATCTCATGAATATGGACTTAGATCTCTCTCTTTAGACTGATCAGTTACATTCCTCCTAAGATCCATTTCTCCCCTCATTCTAGTTTTTCCATGGCATCTGAGCTACCACACAGCTCTCCTGATGCCATTATGCCAAAGCCCTATCAGCTTTTGTAAACTGCTCACTGAGGGAAGTCTGATTTAGGAAAATAGCCAATTCAACTCTCATACATGTTCATGATTAAGCTCCACTGCTTATACAGTAGTACACCGCCCCCAGAAGCTCGTAGAAAATACAGTAAAATCTAAAAGCACAATGCTGACCAGTTTTCAAACCACCAATCAACCAAGAAGCAACCAGTACAAGTCAAAACTGCCAGTCCTCTAAACCTATTACCAAATATCCTTAACTCTTCAAACCTTTCAACTCAGAGCATTGTGTGTTGTCTCAGGCTCCCATTTGCCCTTGCCATGGAAAGGAGGACCTGGCAGGAAAGGTCGGGTTTTACCCGCAAACTTGCCTCCCTCCCCACAACCACTCAAATCCCCTGAAATGCAGCACAAAGTCCTACAGCTCCTTCCACAGTCCCCCACTAGGCCCATCCTCCTAACCACCATCCTGCCTAACCTCCCTCCTGCTTTGGAACTGGGGATAAGTTGGGTAGGTGGGAGGACTACAGGATGCTAGAAGATGGTCATGTATGTGGTTAGAGTGGAGAGCCAGGGCCACCAAATGCCAAGGCCCCATTCTGCAGGGGACACAAATAGCTGCAGGTATCCTTTTGCCTTAAACCTATACATTCCCATAGATTTAAATATTAAGTGCTTCAATTGCCCCTCCCTTCTAAAACTCCCACAGGGGTCAGGGGACAACAGGCCCAAGAGGGGAAATGCCCCTTTAGTGGGCTGCACATTCCATGCCAGGCATTTGGCTGAGAATCACGTAACTGAGGCAAGAAAGAGACCAGCAAAGAGTCAGCTATTTGGTCTGTGGAGTCTGGATATCCAACCTCCTACTGTGAGACACCTGGCATAAGCCTCCTCTAACACCCAGATCCAGAAGCCAAGGAGTTTCCTGCTTATCTCAGGCCACTACAGCCCTTCCAGGCATCAGGCTGGGTCTACTGCATCTAGTTCCCATTGGTGGCTAGTTTCCTATTCCCATGATGGGAGTGGAGGAAGACCCTCCCATCTGCGCTGATCTGGTATGAGTCATCTGAAAATAATTTTTTCTGTCCATTAAGAAATGTAATATATACATAATTATAAACAAATAAAATGATAAATCGTTTTCATAGTCTTTAGGAGAGAATTTAGATATTTTACTAGCTCACAGTATTTTTTTTAGTAAAAAGCACATATGCAGATAATATTGTAATATTACTAATGATCCATTCCAAAAATAATTAAACAAGCATACCTAAGAACTTCTCTCAGGATTTTCATCTCTTCCTGTTCAAGGTCACTGACCACATCAGAACCATCTGTTAAGCAGTCAGGTAATACACCTGTTCAAAACCAAAGACCATACAGAAGAATATCAAGTCAACTGAAACACTTATTTTTCACTATTCTAGTTCATCAAGAAGTACAAATAAGTTTATTAAGATCTATAACTTTTAAAAAATGTTCTAAGCTATTATCTTTGTAACTATGGTCTTTTTAACTTTTTCTTCTTTTAGGGAATCAGCCCCACCAAAAAAGCACAATTTTACCTAGTAATGACTCTTGGTAATTATTGTATTGCTTATTTAAAATAACAATAATAATATATGACAATAGAAATTAATTGCTTATATTTAATATAAGCAACTTATAGAATTAATATAAGCTATTTATAGAATAAATAGCTTATATTTAAGCTATTATCTTCCATAATCATACTATACAGGACATACCATTGAAATCAATAAGCTCCTAATAATGAAACTATGCTCTCAAAAGTATTCCTTAAATGGGAAAAGAGTTTACAAAACAAAATATAAAATACGTCATTAATTGAAACAGCATGTTAATCCTCTTCATTCATACTACAACAAATGCTACTGAAAAGGGCCCCGCTTACTACATGCAAAAAAGCATGGTGCTAAGCACTTAAGGGGAATATAAAGATGAATAAAACAACCTCTGCCCTCAGAGCTTCTGTTCAAATATTGGGCTAATAACTATAAACCAGGGCAGCACCAACTTTGGCCCAAGGCAAATAGTAATTCATGGCAAGCAATTTTAAGCATTGGTTTCATTTACTTTATTACCTATATCTTCCTGATAAGCAGGTAGACTGGTAATAAGTGTTCTGTTTTTATCTATAATTATTATATTCCCAAAACATTAACAGCATGTCCCCTAATTTTTACCTTCCATTTCTTTATCCATATATGACTACGGGATTTTGGATCTGCTCTAAATTAAACTAGCTTTATTATTCTAATCCCCTGATGTTTAAATGCATTGTAAAGTAAACTTGTCATTTTGAGATAACTGCAGATTCACATGCAGTTGTAAGAAACAATACAGAGAGATGCTATGTACTCTTTACCCAGTTTCCCCCAAGGGTTACATTTACAAAACTATAGTATAGTATCACAACCAGAAAATTGGTCTTAAGTGCATTTTTGCTCAGTCAAAAGCTATACAATTAGTATTCTCCTATTCACCTTTTATGGAAAATTTTAAAAACTAAGGAAAGAATAAAACAACAGTATGCAATACCTCAAAACTGTAATAAGGAAGACACTTTTATATTCTATTACAAGTTAATCACTAAAGGGATGTTGCCTATAAACTTAAATTATACATAATGGCCCATCTCTGGGAACCCTGCTTCCCAGGTAATGAGCATTAAGCTAAAATAGCTTTGTTTAGCTCACAGGAAACATTCTGACCAGGCCCATCTGTGAATGACTACAGGGAGGAAGAAATTAACACATCCCCTCCAGAGGCTGATGGGAACCAGAAAAGGTTTGACTTTACTCCCTCTCCTTTTAGTATAAAATGAGCCTGAATTCTAACTCAGGCAAGATGGTTCTTTGGGGCACTAGCCCAACAACTTGTCTCTCGATTACTGGCCTGTCGTGCAGCAAGCAGTACAAGCTTAGACTCGGTAAAAAAACGATCAAAATAATGCTCTGATTTGCATCTTCCCCAAATTCTTTGATGAGATACAACCAGAATCCAGAAAGCCTTTGAATTTTTCTCACATAAACAGTCTGCAGTTTTGAGTGCAATAAACATTGCTCTAAGGTACTTTTCTCTGGATTTATGTTAAGTTAAATTCTTAAATACAAGTATTAAAAATTCATGGCAGAACTAAGTATTAGTCTGTTTAAATGTAAGCAAACTGTCACACCCTGTGGTTTGACAGCAGCATTATTCCACATCATTCCCCTCGTCCTTCCTTGCTAATATAAGCCATATGTGTGCAGTTACCAGGCAGCCAAGTACTTAG
The DNA here is from genome assembly GCF_963924675.1 of Phocoena phocoena. Taxonomy (NCBI): domain Eukaryota; kingdom Metazoa; phylum Chordata; class Mammalia; order Artiodactyla; family Phocoenidae; genus Phocoena; species Phocoena phocoena. The sequence goes on from NC_089232.1 coordinate 44,055,788, forward strand.
AGGCAGGGCCCTACCCCACCCCACAAGAGTGACTCATGATTCAAGCCAATTGTAATGGTCTCATTCCCCCTGCCAGAAGGTTTAGAAAGGTGTGCCACCCCAATCCTGACCAATAGGACCTAAGGGGAAAACTCCTAGGGGGCTTCCATGAAAGTGTTGTCTTGCTAGCAAAAAAAATTGTACAGGAAGAAACATCCCTTTTCTTCATGAGATATTAAAGTCTGCATTCGATGCAGCCAGAGTGCAATCATGAGAGAAGATCCTGAGAATAGCAGAGTATAAAGAGGAAACGTGTCAGAGTCCTTAATAACATCACTGAGCCACCAAATTAAACAACCCTGGACCTTTCTTCCCTCCCTTCCTCTGGACTTCTTGTTCAATTGAGATGATAATTTCCTATTGCTTAGGCCATTTTCACTGAGGTATTCTGCTAATGGCAGCCTGAGGCACCCAGCTGATACAAGCTATGTGTACCTGTTCTCTTTTAATTAAAATCTAAATGTTGGGGCTTCCCTGGTTGAGAATCTGCCTGCTGATGCAGGGGACACGTGTTCGTGCCCCAGTCCGGGAAGATCCCACATGCTGCCGGGAGAGGCCACAACAGTGAGAGGCCCGCGTAACGCCAAAAAAAAAAAAAAAATCTAAATGTTTCTGGTTAAATTGAAAACTATAGAGTACCAATATCAAGTTCACTATTTCTTTTATCAAAACTGATCCCCCCCCCCAAAAAAAAAAAATCTAAATGTTTCTGGTTAAATTGAAAACTATAGAGTACCAATATCAAGTTCACTATTTCTTTTATCAAAACTGATCCCCCCAAAATAATTTTAAATAACATGAAATAATTATTCAAATTATCCCATAGGTCAGAATAAAGCATAGCTGCAGGAAAACACAAGAGAAAAGGATTTTATGAAGCTAACTATGGTAGAGAAACAAAGAAAAAGAGACTGTTTTCCAAACTTATTTATACCAAAGCAACAGAACGGTATCATGCATCGTTCAGGGTTAGGGTGGTGCTGTCTCCAAACCACAGACAACAGCTGTCTTACCTGCTGAAATGAATTTTAGGATTTTAAGGAATAGTTTTGATGGTGGTTGGCTCTAAAGGATATAGTCTTTACACATATCAGACAAATGAGAGTAGAACCCACAACAAAGGCCCTGCAACATTCTAATGTTTGCCCTGTAACAATAGAAGCCCTATTGTTGCATGCTCCAGACCCTTAAAAGCAAACAGTACAACTAAACTATAGCTCCCGTATTTTCAAGAAACAAGCCAAAAAAAGGCCCTGCTGCCAAACCATTAGAGTTTGGCATGATAAGGAATATCAGTGGCAATCTATTAAGCAAAGGAATACACAGGTATTAAGGCCATCAGAGTCAGAAATGGGAAACTGAGATAATTTTCACCTGGGGTGAAAATTAGATAGTACAAAAACAAGAAGTATGGTTAGAAACTCTGATGTTCTGAGTCAAGATGTCAAATATAGTTCAAGTGCACAGGAAGGGAAGAAAAGCAGGAAGAGCTAGAAAGAATGTGAGTTTAGGCAGAGAGTTAAGGAAAAGATAAAGCTAAAGGTAGTTACCAAGGGCTTTGAGTTCTGCTTTTTCTTCCACCTGATGGTGGGGCAATCCTATCTGCCCATTGCCCTAGAACAGTAGTTCTCAGTGCGGGCTCAGGACCAGCAGCTTTAGCATCAGCTAGGAACTTGCTAAAAATGCAAAGTATTAGGCCCTACCCCAGACCTACTGAATCAGAAATGGGGAGACAGCCACATGTGTTTCAACAAGCCCTCCAACTGCTTCCAAAAGCTTGAGAACCACTGTCTTCTATAAAGCCAGAAGAAGAGTAGTCACCTTCTCTCAACAGTAACTGTAACTGTGACCACTCAAAAATGCTGAATTTCACAAATGCAGTGGCTGGGCAGAAAAATCAAGCTCTCTGAAACCTAAAATATTAAATCAAATTCTGGTCTGCTTTCTTTGAGATGTCAACCACTCAGTGATCAGGAAGTTTGCACTCTTGTATCATTTAAGTCAGCCATAGACTTTCAAACTTGAAATAAATTCATACAAGGCAGCTACATCAAGACCATATTAGTTAAAACTGCCACCAAAAAAAATGCATTTAGCACTTAGATTTCTAAATCCAATCTTTTACCATTTCTCTCTTGAATTATTCGAATGGCTTGCAGCTGCATTTCAATGTTTTTCTGGACCATCATTGCTTTAAAGATAGTAAAATCTTCTGCTGCCAATACAGGTTGCAAAATGGCCTGTGAAAAGAAGTCAGGAAGTTAAACGAAGATTCAAGTTTTAAAACTATTTCCCAAACACTGAAATCATTTCTACTGCAAAAGGTGCATTAATTCAAGAATGCTGCATTGTTATTTATGACTAGATGACTCAAAAGGACAATTTTAAGATTTTATTCTAAAAGCCTTTAAAGTAGGTTCTCAAGAAGCTGACTCTCCCAACCCCTCCATCCCTACCCTCCAGGAAGCTAAGGCAGACAGTGATACATTTTCCAAATGAGCCAGTGCTGAGCAACTCGGAAAAACAACACCGGAATTGGGCTTACTTTTTTAAAGTTACCACTGCAGTATCTGGATCTGTTTTTCAGCCAAAATGATGATATCTATTTGGTTTAGCCTCTGTCAACCTGAAATTTACTCTTTGGTGATAAATCAGTAACTACAAAATAATCCTTGAATTAATAAAATTACCAAATTAAATAAGAGTAAATGCCAAAAAAGAAAAATGAAGTCTGGAAAATAAGCATAATGTGGTAGGAGTAATGTGAGAACACAACTGTAGTAGTCCTATAGGCAGAAAGTTTCATGGAAGAAATAGAGTTAGAAATTATGATGAGAAATCTTTTTCTGGATGAAACAGAAGTGTAATAAATTAAGAAAAAACAATAAAGGTATCTACCCTAGAGTACCCAAATTAACACTCTTTTAGCTACAGAGAACTATTGTTATATCGAAAAACAAATTCCCAAGCTAATCAGTAAGAAGTAGCATAAAATTGAAATGCATGAAAAGCCAAAAGAAAACACTCAGATATTATTCACCTTACTCAAATCTTATTTCAAGCTTTACATGACATTCATGGAAAAGCTGACCACAGGAATCATGCAGAGGTAGCCAAGGGTGTGCTACTGTTCACCAGGTAGGCAGCAGCAATAATGTCAAAGACACACCTCAACAAATGTTCCATCAAAGAGCTCTAAACAGAGAGGAAGGAGTCCTTCCTGCAGCAACCAGCTCACATCCTAGACAAAAGCAGTACAGCAAAACAAAATAATAAAGTGTGAAAGCAGCTCTCTGTGACATTTATAAGGAGTCAACTGCAGGAAAAAAGACGGAAAGTTTCTTTTCCTTTAAATTCACATATACTGTTCAAAAGGCCCAGGGCAGGGGATGACAAATAGGTTTCATCTATGTTTAACTGAAAGTTGCAGCCCAGGGACTTCCCTGGCAGTCCACTGGTTAAGACTTCGCCTTCCACTGCAGGGGGTGCGGGATGGATCCCTGGTTGGGTAGCTAAGATCCCACATGCCTGGTGGCCAGAAAACCAAAACATAAAACAGAAGCAATATTGTAACGCATTCAATAAGACTTTAAAAGTGGTCCACATGAAAAAAATCTTAAAAACAAAACAAAACAAAAGTTGCAGCCCAGTGATCAGTATTAAAGACAACTGCAGCCAGCCTCTGTATTAGAGTAGTTATGTCTGGTCTGCCAGGGCTCCCTTATGGGATTACACCACCACATAACATTGTTCTGGCCTTCTTAGACTTCTTATTAGTAATATCAAGTACTCTATCCTCATCAACAAACACTTGAAGGCAGTGTGTCAACTAGAGCTATCAGCAAGTCAGTGTCTGAGCTGATCCTTAAAGTTGTAATGCAGGGCTTCTCAAACAGTGTTCTTAACCCATCTAAGAAATGCGGGAGGGCTTCCCTGGTGGCACAGTGGTCGAGAGTCCGCCTGCCAATGCAGGGGACATGGGTCCAGGAAGATCCCACGTGCCGCAGAGCGGCTGGGCCCGTGAGCCATGGCTGCTGAGCCTGCACGTCCAGAGCCTGTGCTCTGCAACGGGAGAGACCACAACAATGAGAGGTCCGCGTACTGCAAAAAAAAAAAAAAAAAAAACCAAACAAAAAAAACCTAAACACTGACCTTACACCTTTCACAAAAAATTAACTCAAAATGGATCATAGATTTAAATGTAAAAAACAAAATCATAAAACTTCTAAAAGATAGCATAGAGAAAATCTAGATAACCTTGGCTTTTGGCAATGATTTCTTAAGATATAACACCAAAAGCACAAACAATGAAAGAAAATCAATAAATCGAACTTCATTAAAATAAAAAACTTCTGCTCTGTGAAAGACATTGTTAAGAGAATAAAGAGAAAAGCCACAAAAGAATATTTTGTGAAATATTTGTAAAACGCATATCTGATAAAGGAGATTTGTATCAAAAATATACAAAGAACACTTACAACTCAACAATTAGAAAACAAACAACTCAATTTAAAAATGGGTAGAAGAAAACAATGAGATACCACTACATATCTATTAGAATGGCTAAAATCCAAAAAACTGACAATACCAGTGTTACTGAAGACTTGGAGCAACAGGAACTCCCACTCATTGGTGGTGAAAATGCAAAATGATACAGCTACTTTAGAAGAGAGTTTGGCAGTTTCCTACAAAGCTAAAGTTAATCTTAACATATGATCCAGCAATCTTGCTCCTAGGTATTTATACAAATGAGGTGAAAATATTATGTACATGCAAAAGCCTGAATATGAATATTTATAGTGACTTTATTCATAATTGCCAAAGACTGGAAGCCACAAAATATCCTTCAAAAGGTTACTGGAAAAAAAAAAAAAGGTTATTGGATAAACAAATGGTGGTACAACCATATAATGGAATATTATTCAGCAATAAGAAGAAATGAACTATCAAACTATGAAAAAAACTTAAATTCATATTGCTTACTGAAAGAAGTCTGAAAAGGTTACATACTGTATGATGCCAATTATATAACATTCTGAAAAAAGCAAAACTAGAGAGATAGTAAAATGAACAGCAGTTGCCAGAGGTTTGGTGCAAGCATGGAAAAGATGAATATGTGGAACACAGGGGATTTTTAAGGCAGTGAAACTATTTTGTATGATACTGTAATGATGGATATATGACATTATATATTTGGCAAAATCCATGGAATTGTACAACACAAAGAGTGAACCCTAATATAAACTGTGGACTTTACTTAATAATAACATATCAGTATTGGCTCATCAACAAATACACTACACTAACTATACTTTAATTTAAAAAAAGAAAAAATATATACTACACTAATGAAAGATGTTAATAAAAAGGGACACTACATTAACTGCTTAATTTTCTGTAAACATAAAACTGCTCTAAAAAATAGTCTATTAATTTTTTAAAATCTTACTAGAAGTCCCACAGATATTGTTAATTATCTTGTGTGTATTTTTAGAAAAAGAAAGTTATACCACATATGTAATCTTTTCAATGATACAAGTTATTGGGAAAAAAGGATAATTTTCCCAAATTACTATTATTAGAGGACAAATTTTGTGAAAGTGTTAATTTCTACCTTATAAAAGTCAAAGCAAAAGTGTTAATTTCTGAAAGTATTAATTTCTACCTTATAAAAGTCAAAGCAAATCAAATAAAAAACAAAAGCAAAAAACACTGTCTCTTGCCATATAGTCATCCCTGGCTCTTGCAATACACAGAAATCAATGATGAGCTCTATCCTCACCAAAAAACAAATCACAAGCAATGAAAGAAGCATTTTTGCCTACTTCAACTGAAAAACAGCATAAAATTAGAAAATCAACTGAACACAATTGAAATAAGTATCTCAATATTTATATATTATTATATTTTTCTGAACTCTGTAGAAAGATATCCTAATTCATGAGCATCTTTTGCGAAGCCACACATATATGACAGGAAAACATGCTCTTAAAAAGCTTTTTGTTGGGACTTCCCTGGTGGTCCAGTGGTTAAAACTCTGTGCTTCCACTAGAGGGGGCACGGGTTCCATCCCTGGTGGGGGAGGTATGATCCTGCATGCTGCACAGAGCGGGGAAGGGAGGAAGGAAGGGAGAGAGAGAGAAAGAAAGAGAAAGAGAGAAAGAAATGGAGAAAGAGAGAGAGAGAGAGAAAAGAAAGGAAAGAAAGAGAGAGAAAGAAAGAAAGAAAGAAAGAAAGGAAGGAAGGAAGGAAGGAAGGAAGGAAGGAAGAAAGGAGGGAGTGAGGGAGGAAAAGCAAGAAAGCAAGAAAAGAAAGAGAGATGGTAGTTGTTGTTGTTTAAACTAGAGGTCTTCATCTGATGCACTCTTTACTACTGCTGATTTTAATACACAAAGAGTATGCCAGGACCAGTGGTCTAGGGCTAACAATGACCAAACCAGGTGAAAAGAATTTTGCAAGTCGGCTTTAGCAGTACAATCAATGAGAGGGGAGCTGGCAGCTGTTTTAAAAAATCAAAATCAAACCAAACAGACCAAAACAAAATGAAAAGTACCTCCTAAACTACTCTAGGCAAGCAATTGGTTTCTTGAATTCATTCTTAGGCACCCTATATTAGCATAATGGAATCAGCATTCTGACCTTTATTTACAAAGATTAGATTATTGCTGCAAAGCAGTAAATAGCATGCTTTGAGCTGTTTTTCTGATTAACAGTGATGGCCTTGTGCTGATTCAATCATGTTGCCTTCAGAATCCGGGGCTAAGAGTTTGCTCCAGAAGAGAATAAAGCTAACTAGTCCACATGGAGATTGAACACGTGACCCTGGCCTAATTAGTACCCTGCTAATCAACCACCAAAAAAGCTACCTTTAATTAAGAGGTGCTTCCATTTATAGACCACCTTATATGTGTCAGGTATTGTGCTAAATGCTTTATGAACATTTATGAACATTTTCGCTCAAATTTCACAAAAACCTTTCAAAGTAGATATTATTCCTATTTTATAGATATAGAAACTGAGAATCAGAATGGATAAGGAAAACTGTAAAACAACTTTGCCCGTGGTAAATGAAAATAAACAACAGATCTGGGACTCAAATCCAGGTCTGTCTGTGTCAAAAGGCTTGCCTCCTTGTACACAACAAGGCTGTACTACCAATCAACTCCAAATCAAAAGGTGTTGTATAACTGAGCAAAAGAGAAGGATGTGTTACTACTGATCTGAAAACAGTATTTTAAAATTCTGAACATCTTCATTCAAAAATAATTTAAAGTTATCCTGATAATGAAAACAAAAGATGGATGTGACTACTATTACTATGAACATCTTTTTTCACAAAGTAATTCAGATTCATTCATAATAATTTAATTAAGAGGCTGACAAATATTAACCAAAGCAGAAAATATTTCTGGAAAACAAGGAAAATAAAAACAAATACCAATGCCTTAAATTTAAATACTAGTTAATAATTTTCAATAAATTCTTCAAGGCAAACAGATGTGTAAGAAACTATAATTCAAGGCAGTCGAATTGAATTGAAAATGTAAGAGTGCTCAGTGAGGTAGAATGCGTGCTAGTCTGACTAGAGGGATCAGGAAAGTTGCATTTCAGCACACCCCGATGATGAGATGGATTTCTCTGGCTAAGGAAAGGATGGAGGGAGGAGGAGGTGGGAGCTGAACATTCCAGGTTAAGGGACTACCATGAGCAAAGCCAGGCACATGGATGCTTACAAGAGCAAGGGGCCAGAACTACTAGAGTATGTAATGTGTTGGAGAACGACAGCAGGAGAAGGTTGAAAATAATAATTTCAGGTCACATCATAGACAATCCTCACTAAACTATAAGGAATTATAGTTTATTTGGTAAACTATATTTGGTAGTAACATACCCCTATACTCAATCTCTGAGCAAGGGCTCTCACTTGGAGTGCCTGGGCTGGTATCCTGGCTTTGTTACTTGGCTGTGGACTTTGCACTAGTTCCTTAATATATCTGTGCATTAGTTTTCTCATTTCTAAACGGAAGTAAAACAGTACCAATTTCTTAAGGATTGTCAGGAAGATTCAATGAGATAATACATGCCAATTGCTTAAAACAGCAGCTAGGGACTTCCCTGGTGGTGCAGTGTTTAAGAATCCACCTGCCAATGCAGGGGACATGGGTTGGATCCCTGGTCTGGGAAGATCCTACATGCCGCAGGGCAGCTAAGCCCGCATGTCACAACTACTGAGCCTGTGCTCTAGAGTCTGCGAGCCACAACTACTGAGCCTGCATGCCACAACTACTGAAGCCTGCGCGCCTAGAGCCCATGCTCCACAACAAGAGAAGCCATCACAATGAGAAGCCCACACACCACAACGAAGAGCAGCCCCCGCTCACCGCAACTAGAGAAAGCCCACACGCAGCAACGAAGACCCAATGCAGCCAAGAATAAATAAATAAAGACCCTGGTGAAAATGAAAAATGTTTAAAAAAAAAAAAAAAGCAGCTAGCATGAGCCGTCAGTAAATATTAGTTATAAATACACATAAGACCTACTTCAATCCAGCACTGCAGAACTAATGAGACAATAAAATTAGTTCTAAGAGAAGGAAGCCCAGGAACTGTGCGCTATGTATCTGCTAAGATTAGAAACCGGGCAACTGCAAAATTGTCCGAGATCTATATGAATAAAACAGTAGTTTGCATAAAGCCTGTGATCTAGTATAGTACTGAGTTCAGAAAGTTCCTTTTTAATAGCATCAGTTCATTATGTCTCAAATGATCATTTCTCAAGGTTGTTATAAAAAAGAACCCATATGTGATAAATTGGCTTTTCACTCTTACAATGTCTAGAATATTATACTTTGACAATCAAACATAGCAAATTTAAGTGACATCTGAGCATTTTTGTTAAAAGTATATATTAGCAGAATAAAAAAAAAAAAACCTGTGATGTATGGGTCTTTGCAAGAGGAGAAGTGCATGCTTCTTGAAATTGATCTTCATTAATTCCAATTTCTTTAAGGTAACTTTCTAACAGCTTTTCAACCTAAAAATAGAAAGTTTAAATTTTTTTTTGTAATTTACATAGAAAAATTCCAAATTTTACATTGAGTTTAGAAAACTATAATCAAATGCTTGTTTGCAATTATTAATCTACATAAAAGTATATTATATGGCAGTGACAATGTCTTTCACCGAAAAAACAAACAAAAAGTGAAAATTTTTGCAGAGAATCAAATAAAATTTTATTTACTCTCCCAGAAATCACTGAAGTCACAATTATGAAGTTTGATGTGGTATAACTCTTCTGCTACCCAGAGGCATTCCTTAAAATCTCAAGACAACATGGCTAAATTAATAATTAACACTCCCCTGGATGTATCAGCAGAAGAATAAGAATAAAATTTAAATACCAGATGCAAGATCCCTTAAAATAGTTGTCCTAAATCTATTTCTTACATTCTACAGTCATAAGGATTGATTGAGATGCACAGAGAACGCTTGGAGTCTAATGCAACTGGTAGTACTATTAGGGTAGATTGGAATTTTTTAATTAAAGAATTTTAATGGAAAAATCCATTTTTAAAATTCAGAACATCTTGAATTAATATTATTCTAATTACATTTAAAATCAGGTAAAAAAATACTCACTAGTTCTTTGTACTCCTGATGAATCTCCGTATAGGTCAATTTGCTTTCTTCTTCATCATCAAAAACTAAATTTAAAAGAAAAATATTGCATAGTGTAAAATAACAAGTCATTTCATTAATGCAAATATCAAAGTCCACTCTAGTTGTCTTACAAATAGAACTCTCAGCCTTATAAACCAGCTCTTCTGCTTTAAATTCTTGGGATTAAAAAATGTGTGTGTGTGTGTGTGTGTGTGTGTGTGTGTGTATAGTGTTAGTTGTAAACAAGTTTTTTTCCTACTTAAAATCTACTTCATATGGAAGATGAACACTAATTTGCTACTTTTCAATCAATAATATAAGGCAACAATTTCTTTATAAACTTTAAATGGAACATTATTGTTGATAGTTTTTAAATAATTCCTTTTACAACAGGTTCCAGATTATTTTATCATACTGGAACTTTGCTGATCCAAATTTTACTGAAAGTTACTCGGCCTTCTTTATTACATATAAATCAATAATGAAATAAAAATAAATAAAAACAAATGTTTACTGAATGATCATATGTGTGAAACAATGTAGATTAGAAAGATATATATTCCCTCAAGAAGCTACAATGTGATTAAGGAAAGAAGACAAACTCATGAATTGTAAGCAATAAACCCCCTTTTTATAATATTCCCCCCAAATGATCTTTCTAAAATGCAAAACTAACTTCTGTAATTTTCTATTTAAAACTCTTCAATTACTGCTCTTTGCCTAGAGAATAAATCCAAAATACTTAGAAGACCAGACAAAACCCTCCAAGACTGGATCCCAAATCTCAACTCCCACCACTCCAAAACCCAAACTTTGCACTCTTAACAATACACAATTACTTGGAATACTGACAAATGTAACACAAAAAGACAAAAAAAAACCATGCCTTTGCTCAAGCCCTTAGATCTCTTTGCCTTTACCCGGCCCCCCTTCTCCCAACCATTCTCCAAAATATTGCAAGTGGCACATTTTCCATGATCTGCTACCCACTCCCAACTCCTAGGCTAGTTAGAGTACTTCCTCTGAACTCTTAAAATACACAGCACCATGTGCCTACCCTTATTATAACACCTGCCAATTTACATTTAAATTCCATTTACCTGCCAAATTGCAAACTTCTCAAGCACAAGGATTTGTTTTATTCACCTTTCTATCCTCAGCTTCTGGCTGAACGACACTCAATACATTTTGAAATAAAGGCTGATATTACAGAGTAGTACAAAACTAATTTTTAAATTATCTGAGGTGATGAATAGCACGTTGACAACCCAAAGTCAGTGAAATATAAACATTATTATTTCAAGTGTCACTGGGATGTTACTTCCATTTCTCCTGGCATCTGCTCTATATAACACTGGGCATACATGCAATGTAGCAGCTACTAAAGCTGTTTTCAGTTAATTTTGAAGCCAAATTACTACATTACATGTTTATAAGGCTGAGGATTACTGTTTCCCTGTAAAATTACGCAATCAGGTGTGTTACAACTGAGATGCAGCCACTTTTGACATCTGGGGATAAAAGGAACAATGCTTTATTTTTTTTTTTTCCATTTCAGCATTTAGTTTCATTCAGTAGGGTAAATGGAATCAAAAGGTGACATAATTTCCTTTTTCTCCTAAAGGAGGTCAGAATACCACCACATGCTTCATCAGTCTCATAATAGCATTTTAAATTCTTAAAAAGAGCAGAAATAAAAGTTATTTTGAACTTATTTTAAAAATTACCTGTAAGAACAATACTTAATAAATACTATTTGAATTTTGCTCATGGCAATGAGAATGTAATGAAAAGATTCAGTGGTCAAAGTAAATTTCCTCTTTACCGGCTTCATGGAATCTTAGGGCTGAAAGGACTCTTAAAAGATCATCCAGGATAACCAACCATTTGATAGTTGAATTCCCCTCTATAATAACTCCATTAAGTTGTTGTCAGATTCATTCAAACACTGCTAGTGGCTGGGGAACTCATTACCTCCTGAGGCAGGCTAATTTATCTGGGATACTCTCTGTTATGAAGCACTTCCTTCACAGAAATTTGTTCCCCTCTAGCTTGTACCCACTGACCCTAGCTCTATCTCACTGAAGCTTACAAAAACAAGTCTAATCCCTCCAACATAAGACAGATGTTCAAACGATTAATGGATATGACTACCCTTAAAGTCTTGGCCGGCTAAACAACTGCAACAACAGCCTGGAATTATTCATATGACATCGTTTGTGGTTCCTTTTCCATGAATAGGCTCCAATTTGTCTCTAAGAACTGAATGCAGGACTCCAAAGCATGAACTGATCAGAACCTGGAGGTATCCTTTCCTCACAGGAAATGTTATGACACGGTTACATAACTCATTTGTTGTAAGATACCCTCCATTTTTGGTATAACCGAGAGTCAGAGAACTCAAAAAAGGGAATACAGGCCACCGAGATCACCGGCTCTGGGCCTGCTGGAGTAATCACACACCCCTCGCCCACCCACTTTTCGGTCAACTGTTGGGATCAGAAGGAACTCAGAAGCAAACTGACGTCTCCCCTCCCAAGTCACTGGGGAAGTTGTTGAAGAAACCCACACAAACAGTGCACCTGCCCAAGGCAGAAAGGTGCAGGATGAGGTGAGAAACCCAACATAGGATTAAAGTCTGATGTTTTTCGGATGTGTGCTTGGGCCCAGGGGGAAAGGTATCTCGGTCCTCGTTTTCATTTCCGTGAAGGAAAGGACCGGCGCAGTGACAGCAACACATCCTAAAAACCAGCTCTAAACCTGGCAGACAGGAGTGGAGACCGGGGAGATGAAAGGCAGTTTGTGGAGAGGCTGTTGGTGTGAGAGAGGTGAGAAAGGGTTGACGATTCGGGATCTGAATTTTACCTTCACATTTCTGCTCCACAAAGTCCAAGATGGGAATGGACCAGTCCGGGCCCCTCAGAAACCCCGCGATGCTCTCCACTACCCATTCCACCTCGTCCTCTTCTTCCGCAGCCATTCCGCCCCCGAGGGCCGCCGCGGAAGCCTAGGCCAGACCCCCGGAGCCTGGAAGGCCTTTCGGCCGCAGGGAACCGAGAGGAAATGGGAAGACAAGTTGCCCCCGCAGTCTCGCAGTCACCTGGATGAAAGCTACAAACCAGTTAACGTAAAACGGTCGCTATGGCAACCCGCGTAGCCGCCCCTAGAAGCCGCCCGGAAGTGAAGCCAGCTTCCGCGGAGCTAGCGCGTCCTAGAGAGAGGTATTTGAAGAACTCTTCCGATTGGCTGGAAAGGAACAGTATTGAGTCGAAAGGTAGCCTTCCGCCCATTGGCCCGGAGCTGCTGGGGCAGAGAGGAGGAGTGTAGCCATTGGCTGGAAGTCCTGGAAAGAATCTCAGCATTCCCTCTAGATAAATGCGTGAGACCAAGGCTTAGAAATGGCGCTGGGAAGGCGAGCCTCACCTGGACTGTGACTGAAAATTTTAAAGGCTTCAATACACGGTTGTATCCCCCACCACTCAGTCCCGAACATTTTCAGACCCGCTGGCCCAGAAACGTTTGCAATTAAAAGGTTGTTTGAAAATACAAACCTGAGCAAAGTAGCTCTGTAAGACTTGCTGATTCGCTCTGCTGTCAGTTTGCATCCTGTAGCTGAAGGCGGGTCTTTAAACTTTACTGCGCAGATAGAAATAACTAGAATTGACCTTTTCAAGACCAAAATCAAAGTAAATGTTCCTTTAAATAAATGTCTAGGTAACCAACCCTTTTGTTAAGTTACACCAACTCTACTTTTAGATTGGGGTCATTTGTGGAATGGGTCTTCAAAGGTCATTGTCAGGGTACTTGGCATCCCAAAGTATTTTCAAACAACCTTATATGTATTTACATAAATGGGGTCATATTGTATGTACAGTTATGAAACTGTTCACTTAATATTTGGTCATCTTTTCATATAAACATAAAACTATCATTTCTGTATAGCTACATGGTATTCAATAAACTACCGTTTCGTTATTTTTATTTCTTGTATATACACACAGTATCTTACTTGGATGCATAGATGTCATTAGTGTGCAGGGTTTTTTTTCCCTCCGTGGTGTGGATATACCATGCCATTTTTCCCTTCTACAAACTGCTAAAATGAACATCTGTGTGTCTCTAAGAACTGTTGGTTTATTGACTATTCCAAAGGATAGATTCTACCAGATTTGCTAAATGAAAGACTATATATATTTTGATTTGTGTGACCAATTCTCAATAGCTAGGTTAAATTACTTCGATTTCTCAAATTTATAAACAATTCTGTAATGAACATACTTGCACATGTTTTTCAACTCTAGTCTCATTATTTACTTTGAATAAATTCCCAAAGGAAAGATTACCGAACCTATTTTTAAAAGCCTTTTTGAAAAATATCTATACCAATCCACTAGGTTAAAGATGATACATAGTTTTAATTTGCATTTTAAAATTTGAATTTGAGCTTTATTTCATATTGATTAACCTTTGTGTTTCTTTCTATGTTACTTTTTCATACCTTTTGACCATTTCTTCTTGGGATTTATTTTTCTTATTGATTTGAAAGAGGTTTTTATACATTAGTATAAGAATTTTAACTTTGTCATATGTTGCAGTGACATGTTTGTAATTTGTCTTTTAGTTCACTGTGTCTTTTGCCATATAGAAGTTTTACATTTTTTATGTAAATGATAGCCGATAAGTTATCTTCCTTAGTGGATAGCCATGCTCCAGGTACCACTTACTGGAAATGGGTGTGGTAAGTGTGGGGGGTTTTGAGTTACTGAGAAGAGGTAAAAGGAGAGAAGGACATCATCATTTTGGAGCTAAAATATTGTGACACCAGAAGGGGATTACTGTGGCTTCTTGTTCTCCTTTTCTGTCTTCTAAACCAGCTTAAAAGAGAAATACTCCTTTTCTGCCAGTTTCCTTTCTTCATAAAGAAGTTACTTGTCAGGTTTCTAATGAGCGTGAAGGCCACAAAGTGCTATCCAACTGCACTCAGCATTACCTGGCCTTAGGGTCTTTATCTTTAGTCTCTTGGGAGTGCTTTCCAATTCCACTGGAAGCAGATAATAACTGGAATGCACAAGCTCTTCTTTGGTTTATTTTCTCAGCGTTATTCTTCAATGTGGCCAATGTGAATTCCCTCAGGCCTGCAAGTTTTCTCATTTATTTCAAAACATTGAATTATTTCAATTTTCTCCTCAAATGTAAGGATTTTCTTTTTATTCAGTACTTGGGACCTTTATAAGAAGGATGCTTATACAGATTTAATATAATATATTCAATATGCTTATCATGAAATAAACACAAACTCAAAAGAACAGTGCACACACTCTTAGGGCAATGCATGTGGGTTGCTCTGGAGGAAGAATAAGAAAACAAGGTGGGTGTGCGTTGTGCATTTTACCATATAGCACTTTGTTCAGCCAGGTAGTGTTTTTCATGTTTTGCAGTGCTACAAAGCATGGTCCTCTCTTGAAAAATCACAACTTCTCGTTTTGACCACTTTATCTGCTATGTATGAACAAATTTTCACATTGAAGTTGTTTGTTGTAACAGAAAAGACTGAAATAGATAACATACATACCCATGTAAGCATACACACACACACACACATCTACAGTACTTTTACCATGGTGTTGATAAGAGGTTAATTAGAGAACACATAAAAATTACTTGGGACCATGCTTGGTAAGTTAGTAAATGCTCAATACATGTTAGCTATTATTATATGTAATTTAGATTCTTTTTTAACAGCTTGCATTCTCTTTATTTTGTCTCTCTTCACTGACAAGTCAGTTACGTTCTTTACTGCATTCCTACTGAAATCTCTTGCTTCTCCCCATCCCTGTATGGGAACTGGATCTCTGCCTTACTAAAGGGTTATAAAGTTCAGTCTTAACAAGATAATTACATTCCTCCAGATTTTTCAGGGACCACGTGAATAGCAACTACTTACATGTGTGTAGTAGTTCATAGTTTACAAAGAAATTTACATGTTTGACTCAGGACAACCTTAAGAGCTAAGTAAAGATGGTATTAAGATTTCCCCCATCTTACGGATGATGTGTACTAGTTTGCTAGGACGGCTGTAGCAAAGTACCACAGACTGGGTGGCTTTGTCAAAGGCTAAGAAATAGTCAAAGTAAAACCAGTGAATCACCAAAGTAGTAATTAGTTAAAGTTTATTGTGCACACATCAAAAAGACAGTTTGCAGACCAGAAGCTCTTAAACCAAAACATGGAATGAGGCTCAGGGGTATATTATTATAAAGCAGCTTATGTAATGAGAAAGCAGTGACCATTTATTCTTTACAGTGATTGGTTATAATATTAGAATTTTCTTAAACGATAGGGAATTTGTCAGTGATTACCTGATATCAACCTTGGGGAACAGTTCAAGTTTCACTTATGATTTCCAGAGGCATAAACAAGAAATGACCCAGGTCAAGTAGGTCTCATACAACAAACTAAATTAAGCCTTGTTTATATGACTAAACTCTTTTTATTGGCTAAGGGAATTTTCAAAGCCAGTCTCCCTTTGTTTCTGATTTTAATAGCTTGAGCAACAGAATTTTATTTTCTCATAGTTCTGGAGACTAGAAGGCTGACTTCAAGGTGTCAGGAGGTTTGGTTTCTTCTAAGGCCTCTCTTCCTGGCGTCTAGATGCTGCCTTCTCACTGTGTTCACCTGGTCTTCCCTCTTTACCTGTCTGTGTCCAAATTTCCTCCTCTTATAAGGACATCAGTTGAAGGGGATCAGAATGTGACACCCTAAAATATGCCACTTCGGCATATTGGTTATTTTGAGCTGAAGGCAGCTGAGAAACAGCAGATGCAGAAATAGCTCTCTGCTCTCCTCCATCTGCATAAAACAGGGCATAAATTTCCCATGAGAAACCTACTTACTTTCCCTGTACCAGGCAGAGGCGAGGAGAACACGGAGACGAGGAGTCAATTCTGGGATGAGTCTGCATAAATAGACTCTACTAAAATAACCGTTGTCTTCCATTCAAAGATATCTTAACCACTCCTTCCCCATGTATTTACAAGTCACTTCCGCACAATTTGTCAGCCCTAGAAGCCCAAGTCCTCTTTCCTTTGTCTAGTCACTTCTCCACAGTTTATCACCCTTTGTTAAAATGGTACATAAGCCCACAAGTCTCTCTGCTCTTTGACTTTTTTCACTTCTTTTTGGTGAAGCCCCCATGCATATAAAGTTGTAAATATTAATAAAATTGTATGCCTTCTCTCCCATCAATCTGACTTTTGTCAGTTTAATTCATAGGCCCCAATGACTAAACCTAAGAGAGTAGAAGAAAGGTTTTCTCCTTCCCTACATAGTCGTATTGGATTAGGGCCCACCCTAATGACCTCATTTTAACTTAATAACCCCTTTTAAGGCCCCCTCTCCAAATGCAGTCAAATTTTTAGGTACTGTGGTTAGAACTTCAACATATGAATGTTGGGGGACATGATTCAGCCCATAACAGGTGGGAAAACTGAGACTGTATTAGGTCACATTTCTTGCCCGGGGTCAGCACAAAGTCAGGGCTTGCACTTCTCTGTACTTGACACTTAAGCAACAAGGTAACCTCCAATTTTAATTTTATAATATATCACAGAAGATTTTCCATGTTTACATGATCCCTTTTAATGTTACCTAGTGTCTTAGCTTGGGCTGCTGTGACAGAATACCATAGTCTAGGGGGCTTATAAACAACAGAAATTTCTTTTTCACAGTTCTGGAGGCTGAGAAATCCAAGATCAAGGAGTCAGCTGATTTGGTGAAGGCCCACTTCCTGATTCATAGACCACCATCATCTCTCTGTGTCCTCCCAGGTGGTAGAGGTAAGGGAGTTCACCAGGGTCTCTTTATAAGGACACTAATCCCATTTATGAAGGCTCCTCATGACCTAATCACCTACCAAAGACCCCTACTTCCTAATATCATCACTTTAGGGGTTAAGATTTCAACATACCAATTTTAGCAGTACACAAGCAATTCATTTCCATTGTGTGAACATAATACAATTTATTTAAACAATTCCGTATTTACCTAGGCTGTTTCTTGCACTGTTTTAAAAATAAATGCATCCTTGTAACTAAATCTTTGCACCTAATCTTTACCACTTTGTGAAAATGAATTCCTAAAAGTGGAATTGCTAAATCATACAGCAAGCAGTTTTTAAAGACATGTACCTATGGAGTTTGGTTTTGTTTTAAGAGGAAGTATTGTGCATTCTGCAATCATCATGGTTAAATGCTAATTCTTATCCCTTTTATTATTGTTTTATATCCATGAGTCCACATGTCCCTACAAATGCACAAATATATCTCAGATACTTGGGAGATTGCTAATTTAGTCAGGGGAGGACTAGAAATGATTGTAAATTCCAGACGATATAAATTCTTTAATTTCACAAATGTATCTCCAACTCCAACACAATGATTTGCACTAAGAGACCCACAATGAGTATTTGATGAACATGTGAATTATGACTGGAGTACATAGAGCCTCATATTCACCTGAAAACAATCCATTTCTCTTTTCTGCTCCTGCGGGAGACAGTAAAGGTGTGACTACTGGCAGAGTGGGGTTTTTTTAACTTTAGCAAAATATGCTTGCATTCTAGATCAGATGGCTTATAGTTATTATTAGCAATAAGCTTAAAAATACCAATGCAACAGAAGTGTCATTTTCATATGTAATTTATAGAACATATAAAACAGCTCTAATGAACTACCTAATTATTACTCCAAATGGTATGAATTCAGCTTCCAAGTAAAGAAAGGAAAAAAGGTCACTGCTTTAATCCTCTAAATTGCTTTTATTCTGGCTATAGAAAGACTTTTTAGAAGTTCTAAATTATAGGTTCTTTCCAAATAGTCTTGATTATTTGGTTTATATAACAGCAAAGGGATGGAGGAGGTTTCCATGGGTTGACAAATAAATAATTACCTGCCATATCTTCAAATTCTCCAATGAATCCTTAGATTTTTATTGCATTTGCAGACATAGCATCACAGAATTTCCATTCTCTTTTCAATGTCTTTTATTGCTCATAATCTATAAAATGTTCAACAACTTGATTTAAAATAACAGCAAAGAAATGTAAATACAATGACTTTTCAAATTGTGACTTAACACATACATTTGGTGTGAAATGGCATGGCTTAGAATCCTTTCTTTACTCATTGAGTGCATACTGTGTGCCAAGCACCATGCTAGAAACCAAGAATAAAGAACTCCAGATATGGTACATTCTAAATTCCAACTGTATGATAGTTTGCTTATTTTCATTTCATCTCTAAATGTTCAGGATCTTTGTGTGAATTACTCTTTTTCTTTCACCTCCTTTTCTTTAGTCATTAGGTTTGTTTCATTGTCTTATTTGTGTATATGTAGATAATTTTCCTATTTTACTTTCTTCTCTTCCCTTCTACGTTGGATTATGTACTAAATTGACTCTTGCATTTGTCTTCCATTGTGTTTTCTTATCTATTTTCTCTTTTTCTTTTAACTACTATATTAGTGACTTTGGGGAGGATGACTAATTTATAGAACATGTTTATATGCATCTTAGACCTGCTTTTAGTTCTCTCTCTTAAAAGCAGCTATAGTCTAAATTAAATGGCCTCTAAATTTTTTTGACCAGATACTTCATCAGTAAAAAAAATTTTGAATACTCCTCTTAATATTTGAATATATATTTACTAATGACTTATGGACCTGTACATATACATATATGAATATAAATAATTGTATACTGTATAATTAAAAAAAACAAAAGTTGAAACTTGAAATTAACAAAGGATGAGATAAAAATATATAGGTTGAAATTCTAATACTTTTTCCCTGAGTGCCAATGGATAATTTTGTGGACCCACTGTGGAGGCCACTAGTTTAGACTTGATAAACTTGATAGTTTGGGCTTCTGGCGTAGTAAGGAAGCCAGTGAGTGGCCTGTTTGCTTTAGTCCCGCTTTGAATATCTGGGAAAGATGATAAAGAAAATTTCAAGGTTCATATTTGGAGCCCAGAACATTGAGATCAAGTCTCTCAAGCAAAAAAGGATGACAGAAGCCTCTTCCACCTTCAGAAGAGGTGGAATCAGATACCCTGACTGGGAACCATCCTGATGTCAGAGGCAGTAGGGAAGTGGGCTTAATAATGGAATATATTTTAAGGATGGCAGGGGAACACTCTTTTATCTATTCATTTTAAAATGTTATCTTTATTACTCCTTCTGTTGGAAAAGTCATATGGTCAGCCCTCCATATCCACGGGTTCTGCATCCTCAGATTCAACCAAATGTGGATCAAAAGTACTTGAAAAAAAAAAATTCCAGAAAGTTCCAAAAAGCAAAACTTGAATTTGCCACACTGGCCACTATTTTCATAGCATTTACATTGTATTAGGTATTAGGAGTAATCTGGAGATGATTTGAAATAAAGGGGGATATGTATAGGTTATATACAAATACTGCAAATACTATGCAATTTTTCATAAGAGACTTGAGCATCCACACGTTTTGATATCCACAGGGGTCCTGGAACCAATCCCCCATGGATACCAAAGGATGATTGTATATGTGTATTGAAAAAGACTCTAACGGTATAGAACTACACAATGAAGAAAGTGAAAGTCTATTTTTCCTACCATCTAAAAAAAACTCACTGTGATTGTTTGGTTATCGGCCTCCAGATTTTTTTAATGTGCCTATTGACATATATTATTATCTTCTTTAACCAAAATGAGGCCATTCTCCTTTGTCTAACTTGCTTTTACTTCATTTTCCAAGGATCTTTCAATATTAATACAAAGAAATTGTTCTTTCAAATGGATGCATGGTATTCCATTATACAGATGAACCTTTTTTTTTAATAAATTATTTTATTAAGTTTTGGCTACTTTGGGTCTTTGTTGCTGCGTGCGGGCTTTCTCTAGTTGAGGCAAGCAGGGGCTACTCTTTGTTGTGGTGCGCGGGCTTATTGCAGTGGCTTCTTTTGTTGCAGAGCACGGGCTCCAGGCACGTGGGCTTCAGTAGTTGTGGCTGGCGGGCTCAGTAGTTGTGGCTCACAGGCTTAGTTGTTACGCGGCACACGGGATCCTCCCGGTCCAGGGCTCGAACCCGTGTCCCCTGCGTTGGCAGGCGGATTCTTAACCACTGCGCCACCTGGGAAGCCCTAGATGTACCTTTTTAAAATGAATATCTTATTCATTTATAATATTTTGCTCTTATAAACATTGCTACATTAAATATCAATGTACATGTATTTTTGCATTCTTGCCAAGTCATTTCATAAAAGAGAATTAGAATTCTGGGTGTAAGGATATGAAACATTTTTGGAACAATAAAATTTTCCATCAGTATTACCAAATTGCCCTCCAAAAGGCAATACAAACTGACCCTCTCACCAAAAGATTGTGTTTATATTTCCACACCTTTTCAGCACCAGAAACGTTAGTGTTTTAGTGATTTTTAATCTGAAAGCTAAAAAAAAATTTACTTGTTTTAATTTACCAATGTTTAATTGTTAATGAGGCTGAGGATGTTTCATATATTAATTGGCCATTTCTGTTTGTGAAAGCAATAATTTTTAAAAGAATATTACTGTTTTATTTTTATTTATTTATTTTTTAATTTGGTTGCTCCGGGTCTTAGTTGCGGCAGGTGGGCTCCTTAGATGCGGCTCACCCGCTCCTTAGTTGTGGCATGTGAGCTCCTTAGTTGTGTGTGGCATGCAAACTCTAAGTTGCGGCATGCATGCGGCTCTAGTTCCCTGACCAGGGATCGAACCTGGGCCCCCCGCATTGGGAGCACGGAGTCTTAACCACCGTGCCACCAAGTGAAGCCCCGAAAGCAATATTTGTTTTGTTTCTTTTTAACTTTCTATTATACAGATTTGCACATACACCAAAGAAACACCATGCTTCAACAATTACCAACATTTTTTCCAAACCCATTATGTCATTTTATATAGAGTTCTTTTACGTAAGATTGGAAGATGCCATTTAGTGCCCTTTGACTCAGGCACTCAACTCTAATTCTTTGGCTAACTAGAACAAGTGTAAACTAAAGGGTAACAGCCAACCCTAGGCATCTTGCAGCAGTGAAAACGTAGTTGCTAATTGAGGCCACCAGATGGCAGACCACGAGGAAAAAGAAAAAGGAGACGAAATCAATGCCTACCAAGACCCAGCTTCAGGATGGCCCAAAGGTTTTAGGGAACTTTGTTTCCTATTAGTAGTGCGGGGGCGGGGGGGGGCGAGCAGATTAATTAGTCAAAGGCATTGTTTTAAACCATAGTGATGTATTTAATTATCTGATAGTAATGTCATTTATTATCTGATGCATTTTATTATCAGATTAAATATCTTTTATATTTTCTTTTTCATTTTTTTCTATGAATCTCTAGGGCTCCAAAAATAATGTTTTAATTGGAATTGCATCAGAATTATAAGTTAATTTGAAAAAAGTAAGATCCTCATACTATTTATTTTTCCCATGAAAGAACATGTTTTCCCCATTTATTTGTCTCCATTTATATCTTTTTTTTTTTTTTTGCGTACATGGGCCTCTCACTGTTGTGGCCTCTCCCGTTGTGGAGCACAGGCTCCGGACGCACAGGCTCAGCGGCCATGGCTCACGGGCCCAGCCGCTCCGCGGCATGTGGGATCTTCCCGGACCAAGGTCCGAACCCGTGTCCCCTGCATCGACAGGCGGACTCTCAACCACTGCGCCACCAGGGAAGCCCTCCATTTATATCTTTCAATAAGGATTACAGTTTTCCTTATAAAGGTCATGCACATCACTCATTAAAAATTTCATTTGGGAACAGGTTTATTTTACATGTATGCTAACTGGATTTTGACAATTTCATACAAATATATTGACTTCTGCAGGGTTAATATGTACTCTGCTTTCTTTTATTAAGAAATAACTATGAGTTAGTTCTTTTTAATTGCCCTGCTGTGGAATTACTTAATCTGGAAAGCATCACAAAATTCTTGTGTTTGCCTTTCTACTATTTATTTCTCTTATTTCTGTTTCATACTTCATTACATTGGCTAAAAATGGCATAAAATATGAAAATTTAATAATGGTAAATAATGTATCTTTAGTATGTTTAACTGACTTTATTTGGAATAGACACTCATCGTGTTTATTTTAATTTTATATAGTAATATGTTTTTATTAAGAATATAAATGAATGTTGAATTTCACCTGGTGGCCTTTTAGCATCTACTGAGAGGATCATATGATTTTTCTTATTTAATCAATTGATATGGTTATTCTATTAATGCTTTCTTGTATTGTCAGCTTTCCAGTCTAAGGTAAATTCTCCTTGATTTCAATGGGTTGAAGTTTTAGTGTATTTTGAACTAGATTTGCTAGCATTTTATTTATTTTGTGTCTAACATTCATAAGTTAGGTTTGTCTAAATTTTTTTTCCGTGTCACATCTTTATTAGATTATAGTGTCGGAGCTATGTTTAGCTCATAAAAGAATTGGATAACACCCAATCATTTTCTCTGTTTTATGTTCTGGAATAAATATGTAATGATTTTTATCTATTTTATTATTATTATGTTTCTAAGGCTGATCAGAAAAGAATGCAGTTTTTAAAATTTAAATTAAAATAAACAAATGCTTGTATTAGACATGTTTTATAATTCAAAACCTTAAAGAACAGTAATAAAGGTTATTTCCCCCACCCCAACATGTTAAAGAAATGCCTGCCAAACCCATTATAAAAGATTATCTCTGTCTGAGTGTGCTCTGGGTTATACTATTACATAAAGCAGACAAAATCCTTTATTTTTCTCAGCTGTTCTGCTCAATCTTGGTGAGAAAATTATGCCTAGTGATTCAGCATCTGAAATGTTATACCAAGTCAAAAGTTGCTGCCTATATATTTTTCACAATAAGCTATTGCATTTCTTAGGTGCTGGTAGATAATAATATTCCAAGGAAGTGTATTTCTTGGGGGGAAAGAAAAAGGCAAAAAAGAATTTTGACTCTTGTTTTATCTAGGTGTACATCTTGCCTCTAGAAGTAGCTCATGGCAAATAGTTATGGTAAGCTTCCAGATTAATAATATTCATAATTCATTATGGCTCTTCTGACAGATCACAGCTTTGTTCAACAGAACTCTCTGCCATGTTGGAAATGTTCTGTTTCTGTGTCCAATGTCTACTGTGGCTCTGAGGACTTGAAATGTGGCTAGTGCAAATGAGAAACTAAATTTTTATTTTTATTTATTTTTAATTAATTTAAATTTAAATAGCCACTTGTGGCTAGTGGCTACCAAATTGGACAGCTCAACTTTCAAGGTACAAAATTTAATTAGTAGGGATACATTAAAAAATCCAGAATCTAAACATTTCCTTATTATGCATAAATAAATTTCACTTGCCTGTATTTTGACAACTGAGGATCAATATCAGTCTCTGCTCACTTCTCCAAAATTATTTACACTTGCATTTTTTTTTACATCTTTATTGGAGTATAATTGCTTTACAATGGTGTGTTAGTTTCTGCTTTATAACAAAGTGAATCAGTTATACATATACATATGTTCCCATATCTCTTCCCTCTGTGTCTCCCTCCCTCCCACCCTCCCGATCCCACCCCTCCAGGCGGTCACAAAGCACCGAGCTGATCTCCCTGTGCTATGCGGCTGCTTCCCACTAGCTATCTACCTTACGTTTGGTAGTGTATATATGTCCATGCCTCTCTCCCACTTTGTCACAGCTTACCCTTCCCCCTCCCCATATCCTCAAGTCCATTCTCTAGTAGGTCTGTGTCTTTATTCCTGTCTTACCCCTAGGTTCTTCATGACATTTTTTTTCCTTAAATTCCATATATATGTGTTAGCATACAGTATTTGTCTCTCTCTTTCTGACTTACTTCACTCTGTATGACAGACTCTAGGTCTATCCACCTCATTAAAAATAGCTCAATTTCGTTTCTTTTTATGGCTGAGTAATATTCCATTGTATATATGTGCCACGTCTTCTTTATCCATTCATCTGATGATGGACACTTAGGTTGTTTCCATCTCCGGGCTATTGTAAATAGAGCTGCAGTGAACATTTTGGTACATGACTCTTTTTGAATTATGGTTTTCTCAAGGTATATGCCCAGTAGTGGGATTGCTGGGTCATATGGTAGTTCTATTTTTAGTTTTTTAAGGAACCTCCATACTGTTCTCCACAGTGGCTGTATCAATTTACATTCCCACCAACAGTGCAAGAGGGTTCCCTTTTCTCCACACCCTCTCCAGCATTTATTGTTTCTAGATTGTTTGATGATGGCCATTCTGACTGGTGTGAGATGATATCTCATTGTAGTTTTGATTTGCATTTCTCTAATGATTAATGATGTTGAGCATTCTTTCATGTGCTTGTTGGCAGTCTGTACATCTTCTTTGGAGAAATGTCTATTTAGGTCTTCTGCCCATTTTTGGATTGGGTTGTTTGTTTTTTTGTTATTAAGCTGCATGAGCTGCTTATAAATTTTAGAGATTAATTCTTTGTCAGTTGCTTCATTTGCAAATATTTTCTCCCATTCTGAGGGTTGTCTTTTGGTCTTGTTTATGGTTTCCTTTGCTGTGCAGAAGCTTTGAAGTTTCATTAGGTCCAATTTGTTTATTTTTGTTTTTATTTCCATTTCTCTAGGAGGTGGGTCGGAAAGGATCTTGCTGTGATTTATGTCATAGAGTGTTCTGCCTATGTTTTCCTCTAAGAGTTTGATAGTTTCTGGCCTTACGTTTAGGTCTTTAATCCATTTTGAGCTTATTTTTGTGTATACACTTGCATTTTAAAAACTTGGTTTAATACTTACCTCCCAGCTGAGCCACCTTCTTTCACCATTCTGAGACGTATTCTGTTTTTCCTGTCTTGGCATTTGCTGTTGTTGTTGTTCCACTTTGTTTACATGCTTTTAGGTCTGTCATTAGGTGTCTTTGTAATTTTGTATCCAAACCTACTGAATTTTTGGTACTTTCTTTAAAAAAAAAAGTGATTTGGTTTAAAAATTGGACATGAACATTCTGCCATGTAGAATGATGGATAATTATATCAGAATCATAACAGTAAGATGATCATGGGTAAAATATGATCAAGAAGAATTTGCAAAAATTTTTAATGAGAATTTATAAAAATAGAATTGGCACTTTAGTAAGGAAACTGCAGCTATATCATTGAACTGCTTTTCAAGATGAAGCCAAATTATACTTTAAACTTTCTAAAAATGTGCACTTCAGTATACACCAGTTTTACATGTATTCTCCACATCCAGTGCCACTATTATTAAAATTTTAAGATTTGGTGGTTATGTTATTGTAACAATCCTGCATATCCTGCTTCTTGTATTTCTATAGCAGCAATCTGAATGTATACTTGACAAGTTTTATGATTTCAAATGACCTAATAAGATCTGGAAATGATTTCAGTTAATTATCTTTTGATTAACAGATTGCAAAGTACTATTTTAGAGAGATTGGAATAACCACTCATTTGAAGCTAAAGCTTCATCATTTAATAAATTAATTCATCATTCAAGTCAGAAGATTTAGTAGTTGAGAATAGTGGTAGCCACCTATTTTTTTAAAAGGCTAATTTTAAATGAAATTATTTGTGACTGGAGTCCAGATACTGGAAATATTGGACTGGCTGAGTACTTAAAAGAACAAGTTTCTATAAAGATGCTGAGTCTGGTGGTTGAGGCCATTCTAATAGGGATGAGAGAGGTGACTCACAAACTCTTCAGAAAGGAGATGCTACACCTCACTCAGATCAGTAACTGAGAAGATTAGTCTAGCTTCTTGATAAAATGCAATCTTATTACCTTGGTCCCCACCAACTCACAATTCATGATATAAAATTTAAGTTTTCATTGCTTCTTAGGAAAACATTTTGCTAACAAAATAATAGTGTGAACACAGGAAATAATATAAAACATGAGACAATCCTTTTTATTTATCTATTTTTGTATGATTGCCTCATTTAAAAGTTAATGTGATATAAGATAATTTTTTATGATGGCTAAGGATGCTAACTATTTTTACCTGTTTTTGTTTTTTTGTTTTGGGGTTTTTTTTGGCCACTCTGCATGACTTGCAGGATCTTAGTTACCAGGGATGGAACCCGGGCCCCCTGCAGTGGAAGCGTGGAGTCCTAATCACTGGACCGCCAGGGAATTCCCTACCTGTTTATTTTTTCAGATAATTTCAGAATTATTTTATCAAGTTCTTTGAAAGTATTTTAAATTGGGATTTTGCCTATTTGCTTTAAGTATTTTAATTGGTAGGAGAATGGCATTATTAAAATATTAGTCTAAAATATGGTACTACTTTTCTTGTACTTAATATCTTTCAGGAAGATCTAATTTTCTTCATATTGGTGATATATTTTCCATTAAAGTTCATTAACATATATTTATATCTGCTTCTATTACACATTAGGATTCCTTTCTAATTACATATTTCAAACTGAGTATTGTTAGTACATATGAATGTTATTTCAATTTTATATATCCACCTATTTCCAAACATTTTTCTAAGCTCTTTAAAGCATTCTGGGGACTTCCCTGGTGGTGCAGTGGTTAAGAATCCACCTGCCAATGCAGGGGACACGGGTTCGATCCCTGGTCCGGGAAGATCCCACATGCCGGGGAGCAACTAAGCCCGTGTACCACAACTACTGAGCCTGCGTGCCACAACTACTGAAGCCTGTGGGCCTAGAACGCGTGCTCCGCAACAAAGAGAAGCCACCGCAATAAGAAGCCCGTGCACCGCAATGTAGAGTAGCCCCCGCTTGCCACAACGAGAGAGAAAGTCCGCGCGCAGCAATGAAGACCAAATGCCCCCAAAATTAATGAATAAATAAATTTATTTTTTTTAAGTATTCTGTATTCCTCTCCCAAAAATGGAAATTCCCCACTTGCAAATTACTAAATATTCTCAATGAATTTTCAAGGAACTACCAGACCCTGAGATCTTAGTCTGGATTATCTGAACAGCAGATAAACCGAGCTATTTGTATTACCCATAGGCCAAGGACTTTCACTGATGCCCATAGCCAATGTTCAGGGTATCCAAACCATGCACTGGCTATCTCATTTGTACCCCCAAAACAGGATTCAAACTCCATGATCCATTACATTTGTGTGGAGCCTCATGTGCTTAAGACTAAGAACTGTGTAAAACTTGCCTGATAACAGTTCATGGGGAGCAGTGGTTTCCAGAGAAATGTTCCACTATTTTCACTTATAAACGTTGCAATTTCCCAAAGCTCTGATACTTTAGGAAATAATTTGATCTATAATCATTCAATCAGTCCAGTCAGGAAAACAGAAACCACTGTATGTAGTTCAAACAGAAAGGGATTTAATTCTAAGAAATGGTTACAAAGGTGTTGGGAGGGCTAGAGGAAAAAAGAAGGAATGTTGCCCAGAGTTGAGAAAGCTGCTACCACCGTGCTTAGGCTGGAGCCCTGCAGCTGCATTTGCTGCCAGAGGTTACTGGGTAGCCGTGCAGGAACTCCACCTCCACAGAACGGGCACCCTGTGGCCCGTGCTGAATCTGCTGTTGAGACCCCTCTACCACTGGTACCAGTCTTAAAATGGCTTCTTCTTTTCTCCCGCCAGTGACTCCCATTGGCCAAACCTGACCGGAAGCCAGTTAGTAAAGGATTCTGGGGAATGGAGTTACAGGCTTCTAGCCCCTACGATTATGGAATACAGAAGGGAGAGAGAGTATGGCATTGTGCCAGCAGAAAAATAATTGGCACAGTAATATTCTCAGGTAGATCCTTAATCATTTTAATCAATTACATTAGGTATAAAATTACTTCTGAATGGATTGGATAAGTGTATAGCAATAATCACTTTCCCTTCATTTCTTGGGAAATCTTGCTTTTGAGACTTATTAAGATGGTACTAGCACAAGACAGAGAGTCAAGGATGGTTGAAAAGGGGAAGAATGGACAGGACAGAACAGGTCCAGGGGCAGACACATGGATAATTAACTTGATGAAAGGCCAGTATGGATTTTGAAAAAGACTTCCTCTTTCTAATAAAAAAAATATTTTGTCTCTAAAATTGAGGGTGGAGGTAGGGCAACAATAAAAACCTTTCTTTTTGTCTGAGTAGCAAGAGCCAATGAGTTTCATAAGAAGCTGGGGGTGAGGCAGGAATCTAGCTTGCTAATTATATGCAAATTCTCCTGTATAATGGAAGAAAAATGAGTCAGCAAAAATACAAAGCTACATAAATTAGCACCTTCAGTGTCTTTAGACAAGTGAAACAGCCAAATAGAGTCGTCCCCAAATTAACTTCCTTTCATATTCCATCCAGGCACATCCACTAGAGTTTGTAAAAGGCTCACATTACCATCAGTTGATACCTGATGTGGAATTTTTTTTAACTTCTTTATATTTCCACCACTTTCACTCTGATTCACAAAATGCTTTATTAGAGTTCACTGGGGCTTTATGGCTTATATGACTCAAAAATGAGTTAATTCCTATTTTGTTAGTTGGCATAAAAAACATTCAATGAGCAATGCTGAACAGGATGATTACTCTATGGCTAAACATATATAGATCCTTTCAAAGATTCTTCTGAAAATTCTAGTCTATAGTAAAGCAAATTTAATTTTTTTAATCTTATGAATGTAGAGCATTATCTTTTAAAATGAACTTTGCTCCTGCCAGGACATGTGTGTATATATATTATATATACATATATAATATATATGTATCTCAAATTTATGACTATATTTTGTGGGATACCACTCTGCAGTGCTGTTCTAGAAACTCTTTCAGAATTATGAAATGTTTTAGAATTATTAAAGTTGAAATATCTTTCTAGAGCTTAATTTTTTTAAAGCTGCTACTTGCTGTCATCATGAAATGCATACTATATGATCAATGAAAATTAATATGGAAATAAGTTCATATATATATTTAAATTTTCACATGATAAAAAGAAGAGTATTTCTGTCAGATACTTTTCTTAAGTTTGTGCACCATTCTCTCCCAGTTCTCCTGGGTCTGAAGTAGTCAACCCATTTCATAGTTAATCCTCCTAGGAAAATACTGGAAAGGTGAAAGCAGTGGATTAAGTTATATTGGTTTGCGTAACTTAAACTTAACCCTCTCTCCTCTTGGAGATAATAGGGTGAACATTCAAGACACAGTCACAGAGAACTGCATAGAGATTCCAGAGGGGTCGTTTCACAGATGATCTGTACTTAGTTCCAGTCAGGCAGTCTGCACAGGTGTGGCTGTGCTGTTTCTTCAAATAACGAGACATTTTCATACCTATGGTGGTAGGAAGAATGATGGTCCCCAAGATGTCCACTTCCTGCACATCTAGAACCTGTGAAAGTGTTATCTTAAATGGCAAAAAAAGGATTTTTCAGATGCGATTAAGGATCTTAAAATAAGGAGATTATTCTGGATTATCCAGTGGGCTCAATCTAATTACATGGGTCTTTAAAAGTGGACTTTTTCTCAGCTGTGATTAGAGTGAGATGTGACCATGCAAGAAGGGCGGAGGGGAGATGTAATATTGATGGCTTTTTTTAAAAATAAATTTATGTATTTATTTATTTATTTTTGGATGTGTTGGGTCTTCATTTCTGCACGAGGGCTTTCTCCAGTTGTGGCAAGCGGGGGCCACTCTTCATCGCAGCGCGCGGGCCTCTCACTGTCGTGGCCTCTCTTGTTGCGGAGCACAGGCTCCAGACGCGCAGGCTCAGTAGTTGTGGCTCATGGGCCCAGTTGCTCCGTGGCATGTGGGATCCTCTCAGACCAGGGCTCGAACCCGTGTCCCCTGCATTGGCAGGCAGATTCTCAACCACTGCACCACCAAGGAAGCCCATATTGATGGCTTTGAAGACAGAGGAAGGGGGCCATAAATAAAGGAATGTAAGCAGCCTCTAGAAGTTGAAAAAGGCAAGGAAGCAGTTTCTCTCTTGGAGCCTCCAGAAAGAAAGATAGCTGTGTTAATACCTTGACTTCAGGTCAGTGAAACCTGTGCCTAATTTCTGACCTACGGAACAGTAAGGTAATAAATTTGTGTTATTTTAAGCCTCTAGGTTTATGGCAACTTGTTACTGCAAAAATAGATAACTGATATACCTACAAAGCCATTGCCCCAAGCCCACTGCTGCCTCAGCCATCCTGACCCTCCTCTTGGGACTCTCAATCCAGTAACAAAGGGGTAACCCCTGGCATGGCGAAGTTCCCTGGAGCCCTGTCCCAACACAGCAGCCAGCTTTAGTTCTTATTTATTTATTGATTTTGTCTGTGCCGGGTCTTAGTTGCGTTATGCATCTGGGATCTAGTTCCCTGACCAGGGATCGAATCCAGGCCCCCTGCACTGGGAGTGCAGAGTCTTACCCACTGGACCACCACGGAAGTCCCCAGCTTTAGTTCTGACTGGGCTACACCCAACTTAACCAGTTGTGAAATATTTTGAACATTACTTTCAATTTCAGGGACCTAAATCAGTGACTTTCAAACTTTTTTTGACTCCAGCCCTCCTACAGTAAGATACACATTTTTATTTCAACCTAGGACATAGACACATTCCCACACACACAAATTATATAATTGAAACTAATGTTTCTTGAAACAGTATTTAGCTTTACTACAGTGTATTACACTCTGATATTTTCAATTCTATTCTCTTCTATTTTATTAATGTAAATTTCAACCTACTAAACTGATTTCATGATTCACTAGCAGGTTGCAACCTTCAGCTGAAAAACACTGACCTTGATCATGACAACTCTATGGTCAAGACGTAGAGTTTCTGATGGAGAATATATTCTGTTTCATTTATTTATTTATTTATTGGCCACGCCTCATGGCCTGTGGGATCTCAGTTCCCCAACCAGGGATCAAACCCGCACCCCTTGCAGCAGAAGTGCAGAGTCTTAATGACTGGACCACCAGGGAAGTCCCAATTCGGTTTCATTTTTAAAGGAAGCAGAATTTGTTCAGAATTTAAATAGTTTCTATATGTAACCTTAATTCATTGTTATTAAATGTTATTTATTGGCATACTAAAAATGTATTCGTTTTCTCAAAGCGAACATCAAATCCATGACAGTTTGTAAATTAAGCCTAACAGTAAGAGAGAGGGACCACAACAGGGAAGGGATACATTTTAGAAACAATTTTTAAATGAATAGATACAGTCGTTGGGTACATGTATTTAGTGTTCTGCTTTCTATTGCTCAATTTTTTCATTTCTGCTTTTATTTTTAATATTTCCCTTTTTGTGCTTGTTCTTAAGATATTACCCATTTCCTTTTCTAGATTTTTTTATGTTAATTTCTTGCATTTCTCTTTTTTTTCCTTATTACTATTTATAGCTGCAGTATCATTTCAAGCATTTACCCTTTGTTTTAGTATCCCCTTAATTTGAGGTCCTGGTGGAGTTTAAATGTGAATTTAAAATTATGTTTATTATAACTCAGTTAGCTTTTCTAGGTATTGGTAGCAAAAGGGTTTGACGATTATACTGTGTATTAGTTAGCTTTCACTAGGTTATGTTGTGGAACAAACCATCCCCCTAATCCTTGTGGCTTACAGCAGCAATGGTTTAGTGCTCCTTTACTGCACCTGTTGGCTACAGCTCTGTTCTGGGATCTTTATTTCAGGATGTAGACTGAAGGAACAGCCTCTATGCGAGACACACTGTTCCATGGCTGAACCACAGGATGTCTCTTAAAGCGTCTGCTCAGATGTGGGGCATACATCACTTCTCCATGCATTCCTTAGGCCAATGCAAGTCATAAGGCTAAACCTGATCACATAATCCTTTCAAAGGCAGGGCAATCAGTAGTAGGAAACAATAGTAGAATCTAACCCCATGTTATCCCCCATAATGCCTCAACCAAAAAGGTTTATCCTTGCATCTCTGTCAATTCAAAACTCTGTTTTATTGTTGGATTACATCTGAGACTTACCATTATAGCATATATGTTTCCATTTTTAAATGTATCTTAATCATGATAAAATACTGTTTGTCTCCCTTAATGCTTTTTCTACAAAATCAGCTATGCTGATCACGTCTTTACAGGCCATGCCAGGCTGTGGCTGCTATGGGTTATAATAGCATTAAGAAAACAGTATTTTTCTAGCTTAGCCTACACCCACAGCAATGCAAGACCTCAGCTCTCAAAATCCACCAGGTATTTCATGGGCTTCTGCAAGGAGTCCTGGGGTTCCCAGGAGGATCCTTCTTGGTACGTCTGAAGCCTGGGTCCCTAGTCTGCCGAGCCATGAGCAATATCTCCTGCTACCTCCAGACGCCCACAGAGCAGTGCTGCGTTGCACATCTCACACCTTCAGAGGCTCCAGGGATTTCACTCTTTTCTAAATTAATAGCCGTCTTTCCCCAGAGCTTTGGCTCAAGTTCCTAAGACACAATTGGATAGCAAATAATATGATCAATACACTGTACCGTACTCAAAATTACTCTAACAGCCAAACCTTTTATTTCAGTAAGCTTATTTCTCTCCACCCCCCGCCCCCACCCGGTCTCCAGCATCCCCTCTCCCTTCCCCCTCTACATGAGGCTCCTCTGCTGTTCCTGCTGGTAGATCCTGTAATAACCAGTTCCACTCTGGAATCGCTGTGAAACTGAC
This sequence comes from Phocoena phocoena, assembly GCF_963924675.1. Taxonomy (NCBI): domain Eukaryota; kingdom Metazoa; phylum Chordata; class Mammalia; order Artiodactyla; family Phocoenidae; genus Phocoena; species Phocoena phocoena. The sequence continues at coordinate 44,089,145 of NC_089232.1, forward strand.
ATAATTCAAACACCAGGTTTTTATTGTGCTTGTACAGGCACTATGAATTGTAACCCATTCTTGCTTTCTTAAAATGTCATTATTTTAAAACATTTTATCACAGTAATCACACATGGAAAAAACAATGTAATAGGGCTTATGATGAAACCATAGTCTACTGTCCCATCCCCTCCCACCCCTAATTCGATTTCCCAGGAGGAATCCCTTTTTTTTTTTTTTGGAATCACTTTTAATTGTTTCTGTTTCAAGGCTTTTTGATGGTTACTTCCCTAATTCTAAACAATGAGTCTTCACCTTGCATTTAACCCATTTGCATCATATGACATAGTTGGTCATTTCTTCCTTAAAACACTATTCTAAACTCAAATGTTACTTTATCAGAGAGGCCTTTCCTGAGCACTCTGGGTTAAATAGCCAACCAACTAACTAGTCCCTTCTACTCTGTACTATTTACCCCCCTACTCTGCAGTATTGATTACCACCTGACATATTTCATATTTGTTTTTTGACTTTCTTTTTTATTTCAACCCCAATTTGAGCAAGGCAACTGTAAAATGACATCTTTGTGAAAGTTAGGGACGTTTGAATATAGACCGGTTATTAAATGATATTAAACAATAACATTAATTTTGTTAGGCATGATGATGACTTGGGGAAAAAAAATTTATCAATTAGAGATATATAATAAAGTATCTATGAGTGAATTGACATAATGTCCAAAGTTTTCTTTAAAATACTCAGGAATGAGTCCAAGATTTCTGGTTTGAGCAGCTAGGAGAGTGAGGTTGTTATTTGCTGAGGCATTTGAAGACAGCAGGAGGAAGCAGTTTTGCAGGGGATGGGAGTGGGGGAAAGTAAGGGACTTGGTTTGACAACGTCAAGTTTAAGATGTGTGTTGATAACCAACTAGTGTGTATATAATCAAGTAGAGATGTTGACTGTCTAGATGTACCAGTATCTAGATGTACCAGTCTGGAGTTCAGGGAAGTGGACTAGGCTGGAGATAAATATCTGTGAATCATCATCATTTAAATATACATGATATTTAAAGCCATGAGTCTGCATGGGGATATTTAGGAAATGATGGTAAGATTTTTTTCAAAAAGGAAAAAAGGACGTCTAAGAGCTAAGCCTTACAGCATTCCAAAATTCACAGGCCAGATATGAGAAATCATCAGAGGAAGCCAGGAAGGAAAGGCCAGTGAGGAGAACAACTATGGCAGCCTGAGAAGCAAATGAACAAAGTGTCCCCCAACCCAGTGTTCCAAAACTGGCAGTACAACTAAAGTGTTTAACAAGTGAATATAACACAATAGTTTATTTCCCTATAGCCACTGACTAAATGCCAGAATTTTTATGGTACAGTGATATTCCGTTAGAATTTTTAAATAAAATAGCTATTATTGTGCAAATTATGGGTTAAAGATTGGCTAAGTGTCACTAATAATCTCAAAACTTAATTCTGTTTTATACCACATTGCATTGAACTGAATACTATTGTGCTCCAATGAGAGTCCTTCAGGGCCGGCACTCTCATCCCCAGGCTGCTGGGAATATTGACTGCTGTTGTCTCACAGCCACCTCCCCTGGTGGGAACACCTCTTGGCTGCAGGGATCTGCCTCTCCCAAGGTTATACCCCCTACTAGGAGGAAGCGCATATCAAATGAATACAAAATCTGGCCCCTTGCCTCAATTTGGGACAACTCTGAAGGGTCATCCCCCCTCCAGAAATCCCCATGGGATGACTGAGGCCTCAGTTGAAACCTAACCAGGGTCAGCTTCTCCACTGTTCAGTCCCACCTTCCTTACCCACTCAGAGGTATCTCTCTAATGAAGTTCTGCATGCAACTCTCCATGCTAGAATTTGTGTGGAGGGAACCCACCCTAAAACAAGGTCTACCAGAGGCACGACTACCCTCCAATGTAATTGTGCCATTTATAATATATGGTTATTATAGAATTTATTATTTGTTGAAAACACCAGGTCATTTGTTCTGTAGGATTTTCCGTATTCTGGATTTGGCTGATTGTATCCCTGTGTGTATTTTTATTCTGATACTTTTTGTAAACGGGTACTAATACTAGAGGCTTAATTAAGTTCACCTCCATCCACTTAAACATGGTATTCTGAAACGTCTTTTAACTTTTCTTTTTCTACCCTGTGAAATGTAAGTATTGCTTATCTGATGCTGAGAAGAGAAGAAAATCAAAACTCCCCAGGATCAGGAGAGATCATTTATAATTATATCTGCCTCTCCTACCCCCTCATTCCCACAGATGTGGTGTATGCAACCTAAAGGCCTTCCAGATACTGGGAACAAATGACTGGAGAATATGTTTACCTAGGTTTACAGCCTTAAACACTAAATACCTTCCTCCCAAAGCGGAGTATGATTATCTTCTTCTCATTTAGGAAGATAACCAAAGACAGCAACACCATCTCTGGATTATTTGCATGTAGAATTCCACATTGTTACTAATTTTAAAAGCCATCCTGGCTTTCTTCTGTCAAGTGGTTTGATTGTGGATCACATTCTTTCACCGACAGCTGGTGTATTCTAAGTCAATTAATCAACATGCATTTATCAAGCACCTGCTGTGTGATCAACGTCATTCTTGGAGAATTCATGCTGATTAAATTCTCTGTAAAACAATTAGGAAGCTGTATCTTGTTTCTGCTCTGCCCCCATCCCCACCCCAATTCACACAAATGCATTCCAGAATCAAATAGATGCTCTTTTTGTATCAATTTACTGTTTTGAATCATCTACATACTGCTCCATTCTGTTGAGAGTTGATAATAGCCTGGACAATTATGATTTTTCTAAGGTATTCAAAGCAGTTTTGCATAAATGTATATACCCTTCTGCATAATTATGTACTCATACGCATCTCCTTTTAAAGAAATTTGTTATGAGTTTTTGTTTATTTTATTTTTTTATTAATGTCATTACAAGTAACAGAAACCAGCTTGACCTGGCTCAAGGGAAAATTAAAAACTTATTGGAAATATATTAGGCTCTCTCACAGAATCCAAAGAAGAATTGAACCACCAACCAGGCCTCTGGAAGGGCAGAAGGCAGGGAAGCTTTGGGGACCCTAACAACAGCTGCTCACAGACGTTCCTTGTGGAATTCTGCCACTAACATGATTCAGAGCCAAACTTTTCCCGTCTCTGTGTACGTACCTCAGTTCAAAATTCAAATTCCTGGAAGGGAGAAACTGATTGGCTGAGCTGTGGTTAGAAGGCTGCTGCTGCTCCAATCAAGTATGGCCAGGAGGCACTGTCCAATACAGAAGCCACCTGCCACATGTGCCTATGCAGCACTTGAAATGTGGCTAGTACATTGAGGAACTGAATTTTCATTTTATTTAATTGTTATTCAATAAACTCTGCACTCCCAGCTTCTGAGGTGGGAGAGCCGAGTTCAGGACATTGGTCCAGCAGAGACCTCCTAGCCCCACGTAATATCAATCGGTGGGAGCTCTCCTAGAGATCTCTATCTCAACACTAAGACCCAGCTCCACTCAATGACGAGTAATCTCCAGCACTGGACACCCCATGCCAAACAACTAGCAAGACAGGAACACAACCCCACCCATTAGCAGAGAGACTGCCTAAAATCATAAGGTCACAGACACCCCAAAACACACCACCAGACTCGGTCCTGCCCACCAGAAAGACAAGATCCAGGCTCATTCACCAGAACACAGTCAGCAGTCCGCTCCACCAGGAAACTTACACAACCCACTGAACCAACCTTAGCCACTGGAAGAAAACACCAAAAACAGCAGGAACTACAAACCTGCAGATTACAAAAAGGAGACCCCAAACACAGTAAGTTAAGCAAAATGAGACAGAGAAACACACAGCAGATGAAGGAGTAAGGTAAACACCCACCAGACCAAACAAATGAAGAGGAAATAGGCAGTCTACCTGAAAAAGAATTCAGAGTAATCATAGTAAAGGTAGTCCAAAATCATGGAAATAGAATGGAGAAAATACAAGAAACAGTTAACAAGGACCTAGAAGAACAAAAGAGTAAACAAACAGTGATGAACAACACAATAAATGAAATTTAAAATTCTCCAGAAGGAATCAATAGCAGAATAACTGAGGCAGAAGAATGGATAAGTGACCTGGAAGATGAAATAGTGGAAATAACTACCGCAGAGCAAAATAAAGAAAAAGAATGAAAAGAATTGAGGACAGTCTCAGAGACTCTCTGGAACAACATTAAACACACCAACTTTCGAATTATAGGGGTTCCAGAAGAAGAGAAAAGAAAAGAAACTGAGAAAATATTTGAAGAGATTATAATTGAAAACCTCTCTAATATGGGAAAGGAAGTGGTCAATCAAGTCCAGGAAGAACAGAGTCCCATACACGATAAATCCAAGGAGAAACACACCAAGACACATATTAATCAGACTATCAGAAATTAAATACAAAGAAAAAATATTAAAAGCAGCAAGGGAAAAACAACAAATAACAGACAAGGGAATCTCCATGAGGTTACCAACTGATCTTTCAGCAGAAACTCTGCAAGCCAGAAGGGACTGGCAGGGCATATTTAAAGTGATGAAAGGGAAAAACCTACAACCAAGATTACTCTACCCAGCAAGGATCTCATTCATATTTGACGGAGAAATTAAAACCTTTACAGACAAGCAAAAGCTAAGAGAATTCAGCACCACCAAACCAGCTTTACAACAAATGCTAAAGGAACTTCTCTGGGCAGGAAACACAAGAGAAGGAAAAGACCTACAAAAACAAACCCAAAACATTTAAGAAAATGGTAATAGGAACATACATATTGATAATTACCTTAAATGTAAATGGATTAAATGCTGCAACCAAAAGACATAGACTGGCTGAATGGATACAAAAACAATACCTGTATATATGCTGTCTACAAGAGACCCACATCAGACCTGTGGACACACACAGACTGAAAGTGAGGGGATGGAAAAAGATATTCCATGCAAATGGAAATCGTAAGCTGGAGTAGCAATTCTCATATCAGGCAAAATAGACTTTAAAATAAAGACTATTACAAGAGACAAAGAAGGACACTACATAATGATCAAGAGATCAATCCAAGAAGAAGATACAGCAGTAGTAAATATTTATGCTCCCGATGTATGAGTACCTCAATACACAAGGCAAATGCTAACAGCCATAAAAGGGGAAGTCGACAGTAACACATTCATAGTAGGGGACTTTAACACCCCACTTTCACCAATGGAAGGATCATCCAAAATGAAAATAAATAAGGAAACACAAGCTTTAAATGACACATTAAACAAAATGGACTTAATTGATATTTATAGGACATTCCAACCAAAAAAAACGGAATACACTCTCTTTTCAAGTGCTCGTGAAACATTCTCCAGAATAGATCATATCTTGGGTCACAAATCAAGCCTTGGCAAGTTTAAGAAAATTGAAATCGTATCAACTATCTTTTCTGACCACAACACTGTGAGACTAGATATCAATTACAGGAAAAAATCTGTAAAAAATGCAAACACATAGAGGCACAACAATACACTGCTAAATAACCAATAGATTACTGAAGAAATCAAAGAGGAAATCAAAAACTACCTAGAAACAAATGACAATGAAAACATGATGACCCAAAACCTATGGGATGCAGCAAAAGCAGTTCTAAGAGGGACGTTTATAGCAGTACAATCTTACCTCAAGGAACAAGAAAAATCTCAAATAAACAAGTTAACCTTACACCTAAAGCAATTTGATAAAGAAGAACAAAAAAACTCCAAAGTTAGCAGAAGGAAAGAAATCATAAAGATCAGATCAGAAGTAAATGAAAAAGAAATGAAAGAAACAGTAGCAAAAAACAATAAAACTAAAAGGTGGTTCTTTGAGAAAATAAACAAAATTGATAAACCATTAGCCAGACTCATCAAGAACAAAAGGGAGAAGACTCAAATCAACAGAATTAGAAATGAAAAAGAAGAAGTAACAACTGACACTGCAAAAATACAAAGGATCGTGAGAGATTACTACAAGCAACTATATGTCAATAAAATGGACAACCTGGAAGAAATGGACAAATTCTTAGAAAAGCACAAACTTCTGAGACTGAACCAGTTAGAAGTAGAAAATATTAACCAACCAATCACAAGCACTGAAATTGAAACTGTGGTTAAAAATCTTCCAACAAACAAAAGCCCAGCAACAGAGGGCTTCACAGGTGAATTCTATCAAACATTTAGATCCTTCTCAAACTCTTCCAAAATATAGCAGAGGGAGGAACACCCCCAATCTCATTCTACAAGGCCACCATCACCCTGATACCAAAACCAGACAAAGATGTCACAAAGAAAGAAAACTATAGCCCAATATCACGGATGAACATAGATGCAAAAATCCTCAACAAAATATTAGCAAACAGACTCCAACAGCACATTAAAAGGATCATGCACCATGATCAAGTGGGGTTTATCCCAGGAATGCAAGGATTCTTCAATATACGCGAATCAATCAATGTAATACACCATATTAACAAATTGAAGGAGAAAAACCATATGATCATCTCAATAGATGCAGAAAAAGCTTTCAACAAAATTCAACACCCATTTATGATAAAAACCTTCCAGAAAGTAGGCACAGAGGGAACTTACCTCAACATAATAAAGGCCATATATGAGAAACCCACAGCCAACATCGTTCTCAGTGGTGAAATACTGAAACCATTTCCATTAAGAACAGGAACAAGACAAGGTTGCCCACTCTCACTACTATTATTGAACATTGTTTTGGAAGTTTTAGCCCCAGCAATCAGAGAAGAAAAAGGGATCCAAATCGGAAAAGAAAAAATAAAGGTGTCACTGTTTGCAGATGACAAGATACTATACATAGAGAATCCTATAGACTCTACCAGAAAACTACTAGAGCTAATCAACGAATTTGGTAAAGTAGCAGGATACAAATTAATGCACAGAGATATCTTGCATTCCTATACACTAATGATGAAAAATCTGAAAGAGAAATTAAGGAAACACTCCCATTTATCACCACAACAAATAGAATAAAATACCTAGGAATAAACCTACCTAAGAAGACAAAACAGCTGTATGCAGAAAACTGTAAGATACTGATGAAAGAAATTAAAGATGATACAAACAGATGGAGAGATGTACCATGTTCTTTGACTGGAAGAATTAACATTGTGAAAATGACTATACTACCCAAAGCAATCTACAGATTCAATGCAAACCCTATCAAGCTACCAACGGCATTTTTCACAGAACTAGAACAAAATATTTCACAATTTGTATGGAAACACAAAAGAACCCTAATAGCCAAAGCAGTCTTGAGAAAGAAAAACGGAGCTGGAAGAATCATGCTCCCTGACTCCTGACTATACTACAAAGCTACAGTAATCAAGACAGTATGGTGCTGACACAAAAACAGAAATATAGATCAATGGAACAGGAGAGAAAGCCCAGAGATAAACTCATGCACATATGGTCACCTTATCTTTTATATAGGAGGCAAGAATATACAGTGGAGAAAAGACAGCCCTTCAATAAGTGGTAGTGGGAAAACTGGACAGCTACACACAAAAGAATGAAATTAGAGCACTCTCTAACACCATACAAAAAAAATAGTCTCAAAATTGAGTAAAGACCTAAATGAAAGACTGGACACTATAAAACTCTTAGAGGAAAACATAAGCCAACACTATATGACATAAATCACAGCAAGATCCTTTTTGACCCACCTGCTAGAGAAATGGAAATAAAAACAAAGATAAACAAATGGGACCTAATGAAACTTAAAAGCTTTTGCACAGCAAAGGAAACTATAAACAAGATGAAAAGACAACACTTAGAATGGGAGAAAATATTTGCAAACTAAGCAACTGACAAAGGATTAATCTCCAAAATATACAAGCAGGTCATGCAGCTCAGTTGCAAAACAACAAACAACCCAATCTAAAAATGGGCAGAAGACCTAAATCGACATTTCTCCAGAGAAGATATACAGATTGCCAGCAAACACATGAAAGGATGCTCAACATCACTAATCATTGGAGAAATGCAAATCAAAACTACAATGAGGTATCACCTCACACCAGTCAGAATGGCCATCATCAAAAAATGTACAAGCAATAAATGCTGGAGAGGGTGTGGAGAAAGGGAACCGTCTTGCATTGTTGGTGGGAATGTAAATTGATACAGTCACTATGGAGGACATTATGGAGGTTCCTTAAAAAACTAAAAATAGAACTACCCTACGACCCAGCAATCCCACTACTGGGCATATACCCTGAGAAAAACAGAATTCAAAAAGAGTCGTGTACCACAATGTTCATTGCAGCACTATTTACAATAGACAGGACATGGAAGCAACCTTTGTGTCCATCAACAGATGAATGGATCAAGAAGATGTAGCACATACATCCAATGGAATATCACTCAGCCATAAAAAGAAACGAAATTGAGTTATTTGTAGTGAGGTAGATGGACCTAGAGTCTGTCACACAGAGTGAAGTAAGTCAGAAAGAAAAACAAATACCGTATGCTAACACATATATATGGAATCTAAAAAAAAAAAGAAAAGGTTCTTAAGAACCTAGAGGCAGGACATAAATAAAGACACAGGCATAGAGAATGGACTTGAAGACATGGGGAGGGGGAAGGGTAAGCTGGGATGAAGTGAGAGAGTGGCATTGCCACATATACACTACCAAATGTAAAGTGGATAGCTAGTGGGAAGCAGCCACATAGCACAGGGAGATCAGCTCGGTGCTTTGTGTCCACCTAGAGGGGTGGGATAGGGAGGGTGGGAGGGAGACGCAAGAGGGAGGGGATATGGGGATATATGTATTCGTAGAGCTGAATCACTTTGTTATATAGCAGAAAAAAAGCAGATAAACAAAGACATAATGCCCCGGTATATAATAGATGCTCCGGGAAAAAAAAAAAGTTAAGGAGATGGAGAATGACAGGGGATGCTCTTTTGCTGGATGAACAGGGAAGACCTCCCTGATCCCATGACTTTGAAGTATAGATTGGAATGGAGGGGAAGAGTAAGTCATGTGACTCTCAGGAAAAGCAGTCCTTCTGACAAGTAGAATTAGTTCATCTTGTTTCAGAATCCACAGGGATGCTTCTGAGCCTAAAGAACAGAAAGAAAGGGGAACAAGGTAGAAAATTAGAACAGGTAGTCTGCAGCCAGATCATCCATGGCCCTCATGACAAGGTAAATGTTGAGTCGAAGCGCTTGCAGTGTTGAGAACAGAGAATGGGATGATTGCATTTACCTTTTTTTCTTTGGTCCACGAATCATACAGGCAGGACATGAAATTTTGTGAATAAGATTTTTCTAAGAATTTTTGTCCTCATGGTTTTATCAAAAATTATCAACTCTTTATTTCCCCAATCTGTGTTTTTCTTATGATAAAATTAAATGAATTATGAAAACATTAATAAATATTTATGAAAAAATAATTGAAAAATTAAATCCAGAGCTACTTATCTCCTGAATTAATTTGAATCCTGAAAATTTCTATGCCCTTTATCTGAATAAAATGTTTGCACAACTGAATTGTAAAACAAAATTATTTACCTCAGGGAATCAATTTTATCCATGATAGAAGTCTTTGTAATGGGTAAGAATCCTTTCAAAATTTCTTGCAGGCAAACCTTTAAAAAATAATACACTCAACTGCCTAACACACAAAGAAACACCCATAGAACCTAAAGACAACCATAAAACAGACATGAATGCACATAAATTCCTAAAACTTGCTAAGCATATGCATAATCTATATACAAGAGGGCATATATATATATATATATATATATAAAATAACTGCAGATTACACATAATAGCTACTATTTTTAAGCACTTACTGTATATCATTTACCTGTGACTATCTGTATTAGTTTGCTAGGGCTACTGTAACTAAATACCACAGACTGAATGACTTAAGTAGAAATTAATTTCCTCATGGTTTTGGAGGATAGCAGTCCAAGATCAAGATGTCAGCAGGTTTGGTTTCTTCTGAGGCCTTTCTGCTTGTCTTGCAGATGGCGGTCTTCCTACTGTGTCCTCATGTGGTCTTTCTTCTGTGCATGCTCGTCTCTGGTGTCTCTTTGTTGTCTCCATATTTTTTCTTCCTATAAGGATACCAGTCAGATTGGATTAGGGCCCACCCCAATGGCCTCATTCTAGCTCAGTCACCTCTTTAAAGACTCCCATTTCCAAATACAGTCACATTCTGAGGTACAGGGGATTAGGGCTTCAACACATGCGTTTGACGGGGACACAATTCAGCCAATAACACTGCAACTTACCTATGAAGATAAAAAGTTGAGTAAGAGGCTGTCTCTAAGAGAGATGACAACGCAAGAAGTGCTATCATAGAATTATGTAAAAGTGGCCATGTATCTTGGGAGCACAAAGGAAAGAATGCAAATTCTTCCTTGATGCAAATGCAGGGGCTGGGAACAATCAGAAGACTTCATGGAGGAGGTTACATGTGAAGTGACATCAGAGGACAATTAGACATTCTGTACTTTGTGCCAGCATCCATGACATCTGTGCCTAAAATATAAAGTCATCATTTAACTATTCAATATATCATGGATGAGCAAGTGATTAGAAAGCAATAAGGCACTATGTAAATATTCTTTTTTCCTTTTTTTTAAGTTTTTCTTTTTTTTAATTAGGTAAATTACTGTATTCCTTATTTCTCCAGAAAACAAACTGCTAAGTGAAAATCTGAATATATAATATCTTTATTGGCCGCCTTTATAGGATAATGCTTGGCAAAATATTTTGTTGTTTCTTGTTACTTATCTCACGTGTCTTCACTTAGATGTCTTTAATTTTTTTCTGGGATGGGGAAAGAGAGAGACTTCTACAGAAATTTTACATGTCATCCTGTAATTGATGACGGCACCTGAAGATAACTATTAATTGTGTTAGGAACAAGATGGAATAATACTTAGCAAAGCTCTGTATTTCTCTTGGATTGGATAAGTCCTTGAACTGACTTCAAGTAGACTTCTTTATAGCTCTTTTGTTATAATACCCACAATATTGTTCTCTTAAAATGAAATACATGTAATTTTAAAAAATAGGCCCTATGTCAAGATAGCCTCAATAGGTCTGAAAATAGCTTTATGTAAAAATGCAGGGAATTCCCTGGCGGTCCAGTGGTTAGGCCTCGGCGCTTCCATCGAAGGGGGCATGGGTTCAATCCCTGGTAGGAGAATTAAGATCCCGCAAGCCATGGGGTACAGGGGGTGGGGAAGCAAGTAACTTTCAGTTTCCCTCAAATTCCTCCAGGTATTACTCCTAGAGAGAGCATTCTTTTCTTAAAGAGAACTTTTGGGTTTTGTTGGCAAGTGTTTGTCCCCCTGGAGAAGTTGACTGGACAGGAATCTGGTCCTGTGTTCTTTTGTGGTTTCTGTAGCTTAGACTGTGATGATTGCATCAGACCTGTAATGTTTTCATAAATTATACTCCCACTACCTTTACAGCATGTCACTGGAATAAAATTCTAACTCTACTAATTACATTAGGAAGAATAAAACTGTTTTCCCCTAAAAGTTAGAATGCTTTGAATTGTCTTGTACTTACATTTTACTGCTGTGAAAACTACATCTATAGAGCAGGGGTCCCCAAACTTTTTGGCACCAGGGACTGGTTTCGTGGAAGACAATTTTTCCACGAAAGGAGGGGTGTAGGGAGATGGTTCAGGCGGTGACGCAAGCCATGGGGAGTGGCTCCCCCGCCGCTCACCTTATGCTGTGCGGCCTAGTTCCTAACAGGCTGCGGACCTGTACCAGTCCACAGCCCAGGGGTTGGGGACCCCTGCTGTAGAGAATGTATGAAACTATATATAGATAAAATGTGCCAAACAGATAATAGAGACTCCTCCCCAGAGGAGCTCATAATCACAGAACTAATGACATCTTGACAACTTGTGTTGTTTTTGCTAATGAATTGTTTATCTTAAATATTAAAATGCCAAATTCTTCATAACTGTCACAGCTTAATTGGAAATGACTTGGAAAATAATTTGTTTTAAAATTTAGCAGATTAAATTCAGTGTGCTCTCCTGGATTGGATCCTGGAATAGAAAAGAACATTAGTGGAAGTATATGGTGAAATACATATACAGTCTGGAGTTTACTTAATAATAACGTATTAATGTTAATTTCCTAGTTTTGACAAATATACCCCGGCTAGGTAAGGTGTTAACATTAAGGAACACTGGATGGAGGATATAGGGACTCTCAGTTCTTTGCAACTTTTCTGTAAGTCTAAAATTACTCTGAAATTTTAAGTTTGTTTAAACAAAAAATTTAGCAGAGTGTTGAAGTTATATTTTCCAGTCTATCTCCATGAATAAAGAGGCCAGGCTCACAGTTCCAGGGATCTGGATTGGACTTGGGGCTATCTGGGAAAACAAGACAGAGAACCAAGATGCAAAACCAAAGAGGCTGGAACAAAGAGAGTTTCTGGGTGAGGAGGTGCAAAGCTGGTAGAAGGAGGGGAAATCTCTAGGTTGTGAATATAGTTGGCCACTAAATGTTAATGTAAATCTACAAACAAGATTTTAATAACAGTGTTATAAAAACAAAACATATATGTAGATGAGAATGATGGGTAGAACACTGGTTGATGCACCTTTTAAAAGTACTTTTGAAATCTAGACTCTATCTGTCAAAAATTTGGAAGCTGCCGGTTGACAAAAGCTAAGGAAGCTACTGAATATTTATAGGATTGGCTCTTGCATTTCTGATGTTGTGAAGACGGAGTGACAAAGTCTTCTGCTGTTTTCCTTGTTCTCTGGTTCTGGCTCTTTCTCATTCTATTTGAGATCACCTTGCAATTTTTAAGCATGAGGGTGTGATCCTAAGAAACTTTTCTCCTCATATATTTTCAGTTTTAGATTAGATTTTTTTTTTTTTTTGACCTGTGCCACCAGCATGCGGGATCTCAGTTCCCCGACCAGGCATCGAACCCGTGCCCCCTGCAGTGGAAGCACGGAGTCCTAACCACTGGACTGCCACGGAAGTCCATAGATTTGATGATTTTTATATGAAGTACTAAATTGTAGTCTACCTCAGCATTCCCACACCTTGTCCCTTTTTCCAGGAGACTCCATCAAATTGGACGTGGACCTGTGACCCAGGCCCAGTCAAACATAGTACCCCATTTCTCTGGATGTACTGACAAACCGGGATAATGCAAACATGGAGACACTAGGAAGAACCCTGCTAAACAAAGAGGAAGGGACAAGCTTGAATCCAAACTCACTTATCTGAAAGCAGAAAGGCAACAGCATACTGGGAGGCCCTTTCTGCCTCGAGCCAGCAATCCAGGACCACTGAGGGTCAAATAATAATTCTTCTCACTGATTTGAAAAAGCTGAAATCTATGTTCCAATCTAAAATTGATAACAAAGGAAGGAGGCAGGAATCACACCAGAATCTTGGTAAAAATTAGGAAACCCTGTTTCCCTTGTCCCTTCTTCTTAAACAACTGTGCTATTCCCTGCCAAATATAATTAGTAATCTTGCCCATGGGAAAACACTATCCACTGGGTTACAGCCGAGGGTCAGGGTAGCCATTATGGGATACAGTAAATTGAGAGCCTATAGGATGGGCAAAGCTGAGATCTGTTGCTAAGAGACAGAAACTACAGGGCTGGGTAAGATTTCTGGTATTGGGGCCTAGTTTATGGAATCCCCAGGTATGAATTGGCAAAAAGCCATCTGAGATCTGAAGGGAGTTGTATCGCCAGAAAAACCCAACTTGGAAACAAGCCTGTGAACGGTCAAAGCCTAAGGCAATACCCAGGCTCCATAATGAGGCCAATAAGAAGTTGGTGGCTGAACTGGTGCCGTCCTAAAACATGTTGGATGAGGGAGACTTGTTTCTCACATGTGCAGACTGACGGGCAGCAAGATTGAATCACTAAAGAACTTCACTGCAAGGGAAGCAATTTAGGTGATATTTGCGGGACTTCCCTGGTGGAGCAGTGGATAAGAATCCGCCTGCCAGTGCAGGGGACATGGGTTCAATCTCTGGTCCAGGAAGATCCCACATGCTGCAGAGCAACTAAGCCCTTGCGCCACAACTACTGAGCCTGAGCTGTACAGCCTGCGAGCCACAACTACTGAGCCTGTGTGCTGCAACTACTGAAGCCTGCGCGCCTAGAGCCCGTGCTCTGCAACAAGAGAAGCCACCACAAGGAGAAGCCTGCACACTGCAACGAAGAGTAGCCCCCGCTCGCCACAACTAGAGAAAGCCCACGCGCAGCAATGAAGACCCAACGCAGCCAAAAATAAATAAAAGTTTTTTAAAAATGATATTTGCATTGCAGGACCAGGAGGAACCCGATTTCCACCTGACTGAGAAGAAAGCATATGGCCCAAAGATACTAAACTTTAAGACAATGTGGGTTGTCTTTTGAGGGATGAACTGTACATGGAGGTTTTGCATTAAATTTAGTATGGGACGTTTTTGGAATTGCATGTTCAGAAAATCAAGAATGTGGATGATAACAGTGAACTGTGACAGCATATTGTGCTGCATGATATCTTTCTTAATTTGGCTGGCTGGCATGCTATCTCTCTCTTCCAGTATCAGATCCTGTCTTCTGGAACAGATATGGGCATATGTCACCAGCCCACCCAGTCTTAGTACCCCATTCCCCAGACATCATTATTAGTGTAGGGGTGGGCATGTGGCCCAAGCAGGGCCTATAAGAGTTCTTCTCTGGAATTGATATGTGGACACCGGGGGAGAGAGATCTCTTTCCACTGGGATTCCTAATGCAGATGATGTAAGCCTAGAGCTGTGGGCAACCTAATTCTCTGGCAACCTGGAAGATGGAAGAAAATGAGGTCACCACAGAGAGGAGGCTGAGCTGAGGTATTAGGGGGAGGGAAGAGGAGAGAAACCTGATGATATTTCCATGTGGGCCTGAAGCCAAGTCCTTCCATGAACTTCTCTTTCCTTCTTTCTCACCCTCCCTTCAATTCCTCTCCTTTTTTGGCTTAAATTAATTTGAGTTGTGTTTCTGTCCATTTCAACTGAGACAGTCTTTATTTTTTAAATTTTTCTAAATGTAAAGTAACACATACTCACCATAAAGGAAATTTGGAAAATATAGATAAATAGAAAGAAAAAAGAAAATGATCTATTCTCTCTCATGCTTCAAGTATAACTAGGTTAGCATTTTAGATTTTGCAGTACTTTAAATGCTTATTTTACATAGTCATAAATATTCAAGCTTAATCTACTGCTTTTCCTATTTAACATTTTAACATTTTCCCATGTTCTTAAACCACCTTGTAAACATAATATAATTTTCTTATATTTCCTCTACTATTAGGTAATTTTTCGGTGTTATAACCATTTTGGATTATAGCCCTAGCATTTATTTTCAGAACTATAATTACTGGGCCTAAATATTGGAACATTTTAAAGGCTCATTTTATGTTTTAGCTATGATTCCTTATTTAGATGAATACAAATACACGCAAATGAGAAATCTGTCGTTCATGGACAATCAGGATTAAATGACTCAAATATATAGGGTTAAGTTAGAAAAAAAAACAAATAAAATATCATTAGGCCTTCAATGAATAATTCTTTTTAGGGACAAAAGCTATCCCAAATTAACAAAATTCAAAACTTAAGCCACATCCAATTACAGGAATTAAAAGAAATAAAAACACTGGTATTCAACCATGGCACCTGGTGTACTTTCCTCCCTAATTGATGATCTTTTAAACATATAATTTTAGCATTTTTCCACTTTGAAAATAATATATAAAACAACACAAGATACCATTGACACCTTTTTTTTAAATGATAATATGTGTTGTCATTGAAGATACAGGTATAATGCTGGGAAAGGTGAGAATTAATATAACCCTTTGGGGACAACTTGCCACCTATTTTATTTTTGTATGAAGGAATAAATAACCAGTCATTTCAACTGCTTTATAATGTTCCATTATGTGCATGTATTTACTTAACCAGTACTCTATTTTGAGACTTTTAGATTGCTTCCAGTGTTTTACTATTACAATAATACTGTATTGTATTATTGTACAATAAGTCTGAGGAAAAGCTTTCCTCTCACCTCCCTGGGAGAGTCAAGGGGTGGGTATGTGACCTAAACTAGAACAACTACACTCTCTGTCCTAGAACTTTTTTTAAAGAATTTAATAAACTTTATTCAAGCACACACGAAAGTAGAAGGAATAGTACAGTGTATCTCCATGAACTCACACTCATTCTCAACAATGAGCAAGTTCATGGCCAATCTGACCTCTGTATACATTTCTCCATTTCCTCCAGTCCCCAGGTTTTTCTGAAGCAAATCTTAGAGGTATAACATCAAGGAATATATTTTCTAGTATTACTAATATAAGCCATTAGACTAATTTAAGTTAGTTTGATGAAAATGTTTCTTTGTGCTATAAATGATGCTTTCTAAAAGTCCTTTCAGAGCCCAGTACTGAAACTGACAAGGCCTGAAAAAAAGTATTTTCCTCATTGGAGGAAAGAAGAAATGTCAAGGTCTGGTCACCTTCTGTGTTTCGCTGACTTTTTGTTGACCTCTCTTTGTTACCTCCAAAGTCAAACACAGTTGTATCAATTTTATTTAACTTGATCACATTTGTTTAATTCCATATATTATGTGCCATTTAATCCCTAGAAAGATTAAAAGCTATATTTATGCTTCATTGCTCTAAAATCACCTTCCTGAAAATTTTCAGTATTTGACTACATTCAGATCATTTTTAATTTTTTGTTTATTGTGGGAAAATATATATAATGTAAAATTTGCCATTTTAACCATTTTTTAGTGCACAATTCAGTGGCATCAAGTACATTCACAATGTCCTCCAACCAGGGACTTAGTATTTTGAGCAGTGTGACTTGCGAGAAACAGCAGATAGAGTTCACTCATTACAGCATAAGCACCCAAACAAGACCAGCCAGGGATCACTACTATTGAAACCTTCAGGAACTGCTTCATTACAAGTTTCGTTTTCAGCCTTGCTTCTTTCCTATAAGCTCCTGAAACCCCCTTAAGATGATCAGTGTTAATTGTTTCTCCATCAAAGAACCCTAAATGACACAGAATGTGAAAGATTTTAAGCAAAGAAATGACGTGATAGCTTAGTTGATAACGAAAAAAAACTTTGACAAAATCCAACACACTTTCATGATAAAAACAATGAATAAACTAAAAGTAGAGGGGAACTTCCTCCACGGGCTAAAGAGCATCTAAGAAAAACCCACAGCTAATATCATACTCAGTGAAAGACTGAAGCCTTTTCCCTTACATCAGGGGCAGGACAAGGATGCCCACTCTTGCCACTTCTATTCAACATTGTACTGAATGTCCTAGACAAAGAAATTAGGCAAAAAAGGGCTGGGGGTCGGGGTGGGGGGATCCAAACAGAAAAGGAAGAAGTAAAATTATCTCTATTTGCTGCTCTGTGTTTTGGAAAGGTCACTTGGAGGTTGTTATGGACTGAATTGTGTCCCCTCCAAATTCATATGTTGAACTCCTAAGCCCCAAGGTGACTGAATTTGGAGATAAGGTCTTTAGGGAAGGAATTAAGGTTAAATGAGGTCATAAAGTAGGGCTTTAATCCTTCAGGATTGATGTCCTTATGAGAACAAGAAGATTCTTCAGAACCATTTTTTTTTTTTTAGATTCCATCTATATGTGTTAGCATACGGTATTTGTTTTTCTCTTTCTGACTTACTTCACTCTGTATGACAGTCTCTAGGTCCATCCACCTCACTACAAATAACTCAGTTTTGTTTCTTTATATGGCTCAGTAATATTCCATTGTATATATGTGCGCAGACGTAGAGAATGGACTTGAGGACACAGGGAGGGGGGAGGGTAAGCTGGGACGAAGAGAGAGAGTGGCATGGACATATATACACTAACAAATGTAAACAGCTAGTGGGAAGCAGCCGCTTAGCACAAGGAGATCAGCTCGGTGCTTTGTGTCCAACTAGGGGTGGGATAGGGAGGCTGGAAGGGAGACTCAAGAGGGAGGAGTTATGGGGATATATGTATACGTATAGCTGATTCACTTTGTTATACAGTAGAAACTAACACAATTATACTCCAATAAAGATGTTAAAAAAAAAGAACAGGAAGAGACGCTAGATCTCTCTCTCTCTCCCTCTCTCTCTCTCTCCCCACAGAGAAGAGGCCATGTAAAGACACAGTGAGAAGGTGATCATCCAGAGGTCAGAAAGAGAGGCCTCACCAGAAACAAACCTGCTCACTCCTTGATGTGGGACTTTCAGCCTCCAGATCTGTGAGAAAATAAATTTCAGGTGTTTAAAGCACCCAGCTTAAACATGTTTTATATGGCAGCCCTCGTAGACTAATACAGAGGTTATTGCAAACACATAAAAATGACATTTGCCTGAGCTGAAACAGTGACAGTGGAGAGGATGAATTTGAGTCCGATTAAGAGATAGAAATTAGAGGATTCAGTGATGGATGGGAGGACGAGTGTGCCTGATGAGTTGAGTGTGAGGTCTGTGGTCCTTCCCCGTCTTCCCTCTTGACGGAAATCCTCCCTGTCTGTATCAGGAATCTCAAAGTAAAGATCTGCTTTTATTCTGGCTCTGCCCTTCCATCTGATAAAGTATCTCTTGAATTCGGGTAGCTACTATTTAAAATTGTTTAGTCAGTAGGAGAGATGGAGTTAAAAACATTATTGCCCCTTGTACTAAATCATTACAGATCATATGAACCAATGCCTCTCAACACAAATGGCACAAGTAGAAATGATAATACAGGGACTTCCCTGGCAGTCCAGTAGTTAAGATTCCATGCTCCCAGTGCAGAGGGCCCAGGTTTGATCCCTGGTCAGGGAACTAGATCCTACATGCACACTGCAACTAAAGATCCCACACACCACAACTAAGACCCAGCACAGTCAAATAAATAAATATTAAAAAGAAAAAAGAAGAAATGTTAATACAGTATTTGTTATGCACACTGGGGCAAGAAGAAGAAGCTGCTTACAGCTGAAGACAAACAGCCGGGGCCTCTGAGCAGCTGCCCCAAGGACTGAGGGCAGTCGATATCTCAGCTGAAACCAAGCTTGCTGCTTAAAAATCTCTAATGGAGACAAAAGCTACTTCATGTAGATGCAGCCTCTCATATATATAGTATTTAGAGAAAGTATCCTCAAGAAGTCATTGCTGGCTTAAATATCTTAAAAATGGCTTAATCTAGATTTGTTTAATTGTCCATTTACTCATGATAGGTATGAATTTGCTCCATGATACAGTCATACAGTAAATATTGTCACAATCTTGGAGCAATTCTGGAAACGAGGAGGGCAGAGTCAGGAAGTCTAGAACATTTAGGGAAAGCCACTGTGGTTACACTTCAGGTGCTCTATAATCAGGAATGGTCCTTTGAAAACAGGCAACCCATTCCCTCTGTACCCACAGGCTTGGGGAAGTCTCCCAAGCCACAGTGCCTAGGATCCAGCTCCCTTCTGGGACCCCACACAGACATCTCCTCATCCACACAACATGTATAAGTGAGACACAGGTGTCTGCCCAAATCAAACCCTCCTTCCCACTCCCTTGCCGGCAGCTCCAGTTTAATTACTTATTGCTTCCATCTTTAATTTTTTTCAGGCCAATACAAAGACACTGGAAATATCCTGTGACAGGTGAGAAGAGCCCAAAAATAGCTTTCCTGATGGGGTGGAATAACCTTTCTGTTCTTTTCAGTTCCTAAAGCGAGCAGCTAAGAACTGGGCAGAAGATACTACCATATCAATAAATTATCCTGCCTCTCAGGAAAAAGGTCTCTGCTTCAAGAGCACGTACTTACAGCTGAAGCTCAAAAAATTACATGGTCAAATAGTATTAAGATTAAAGACTTTTTTGTTACATAAATTCTGCCTTTTGTGAAAGTGCAGGATACTCTAATTATGTATAGATCATCGCTAGTAATACGTATAGTGATCAAAGCTTTCCATATTCAAAATAGAAATGAACATTTTCTTTCAAGCAAAATGAAATAGGTCAAGGGGTAGGAGGGCTGGATCTGTGCAGTGTTTGAATGTGAGTACAAGTTGGCCTAGGCCCAAAACAGAGGTGGACTGCAAGCAAACATAAAAATTAATACCCAGAAACTAAACTGGATTAGAGAAGCAAGAAGAGATCATAGAAATGTGAATCTAGAAGCAGGAGCCAAGAAACCAAACTGGATGAAAACGCAGGGCGGTGTTTAAGAATGTGAGTCATAAGAGAGCATGTCGCAGCTTCCCTCACTGTTGAGATCTGACCTAAACAAATCTGCCCGTTAAGCTTCTTCTAGTAAAAATAGCAGTAGCTTCCAGGGATGAGAGATGGGTAGGACCCATACTTTCTCTCCTACAGCTTTGTTACCATGACTTATCACAGTGAAACCTAGTCTCAGACCTAAATTTTCCACAAATACAAACATGTATTGGCAAATAGGCCGAATAGGGTATTCATACAAATGATTCCTCTGAACTCAGTGAAGTCCACACTTTCTCTTCTTGGCACTTCAACAAGCTGCCTTGCACAGAAGATTCACTTGGAAGCTAACACGACTGTATTCTGATGGAGCATGAGCTAACCTTCCAATCTGCTTAAGTGAAAGAATTCTGTATTAAGAAGGCCAAGTTAGAACTAGAGACTTCCGGTGCTATTTCTTTTTTTTTTTTTTTTTTTTTTTTTTTTGCTGCGGTACGCGAGCCTCTCACTCTTGTGGCCTCTCCCGTTGCGGAGCGCAGGCTCAGCGCCCATGGCTCACGAGACCAGCCGCTCCGCGGCATGTGGGATTTTCCCGGACCGGGGCACGAACCCGTGTCCCCGGCATCGGCAGGCGGACTCTCAACCACTGCGCCACCAGGGAAGCCCGCGGTGCTATTTCAAAGGCTGTTAGGCTTCTGGGCTGCCAGATTCTTACACTCCATTTGGGCAAAGTGGAAGTTCCTGTACAGTATATTTTGGGTTTTTTTAAAGAAATTTTTTCTTTTCTTTAAATTGAAGTCTAGTTGATGTACAATGTTGTGTTAGTTTCAGGTGTACAGCAATATATATATATATATTTTTTCTTTTTCAGATTCTTTTCCCTTATAGGTTACTACAAAATATTGAGTAGAGTTCCCTGGCTACACAGTAGGTCCTTGTTGGTTATCTATTTTATATATAGTAGTATGTATATGTTAATTCCAAACTCCTAATTTATCCCTTGCCCCCCTTTTACCCTTTGGTAATCACAAGTTTGTGTTCTATGTCTATGGATCTATTTCTGTTTTGTACATAAGTTCATTTGTATCATTGTTTTCAGATTCCACATATAAGTGATATCGTATAGTATTTGTCTTTCTTTTTCTGACTTACTTCACTTAGCATGATAATCTCTAGGTCCATCCATGTTGCTGCAAATGGCATTATTTCATTTTTTATGGCCAAATAATATTCCATTGTATGTATATACCACATCTTCTTTATCCATTCATCTGCTGATGGACATTTAGGTTGCTTCCATGTCTAGGCTATTGTAAATAGTGCTGCAATAAACATTGGGGTGCGTGTATCTTTCTGAATTATAGTTTTCTCCTGATGTATGCCTAGGAGTGGGATTGCAGGATCATATGGTAACTCTGTTTTTAGTTTCTTAAGGAACCTCCATACTGTTCTCCATAGTGGCTTGAACAGTATATTTTGAATGATCCTCATTTCACTATTTAAAAAATCGTTATGGTGCAGGTTTAGATGGCAATTTGTAAAGTGGTGTACAAGCCTCTTTTGAGGGATGGGCTACTGATTAGGGTCCTTCAGCTGCTAACTGATCACCTTTACCTGGCATGTGGACTCCTGATCTGGCTGTTAAAAATGTTAAATCATTTCTGGGATGTAGATTAATTTACACATGCATATACATCAAACTAGAGTATTTTCAAGCAAATTCCAGACAAAATATCAGGCACCTTTAACTAATAGTGTTTAATTTTGTTTCCCACAGTTATTTTTTTTTTCTCCAAGGGGTGGAAGTGAGATTGATTTTGACTCAGAAATGGATACAGTGTAATATAACTTACTATTAGCCAAGAGACAGAAATCCTACTCAAATTAATTGAAGCAAAGAGCAGAATTTAGTGAATCATGGTCCTGGTGAGAATGGGGA